>NC_142145.1:27541666-27693181 GCF_024610735.1 Ursus americanus
GGACAAAGAGCTTAGGGTTGCTTTTTGAAAGTACTGAAAAATATAAATGTATGTCAGAAGTAATTACTATGCTCTTACAGATAGAAAAATATTAAACATATTTCCCTAAATGGAATCATATCTCCCTCTTTAAAATGCTAACAGGATTCTCTCGATAGAAATGAGCTTTATAGGCATATTAGTTGAAAGCATATATCAGTTTCAGAATATAATAGCTATATACTGTTGTTCTTCTGCTTTAATTTGGGAACTTTGAAGATCATTTTAACCCTTTAATGCGGGCTGTGAGTTCACTGAAGGAGCAACACACTCAGATGGACACAAGATAGTGTGGGTTAGAGATTCTCAGTGTATTAGGCTGTTGGGGTTGAATATATGCTATAACTTAAGGTAAAATTTTTTTCTAGAAAGAACCTGCAGTTTCCATCCTTTTTCCAAGGAATCTATGACCACAAAGGGAATGCAGGACAGTCCTGGCTTATGCCTGTTTATCTGACAGAATTTTTATTAGCATCCCCTTTCACTCTCAAAATTGTCCCAGCCCAGACAATAAATTATTTGGTCACCCTAGTTAAGGTCCATGGGTCAAAGCATTGTTTTTCTCTTTTTGTGGAATGAACTCATGACATCCTTGTCAGGAGGGGTGGCTTTGAGAGAAGTTTCATAAATTCTCTGAGCACAAATAACATACACAATACTTGATTTAAATTACCTCATTTTATATTTTTCTTAAATTTAGAAACACAGCAGCTGAATACCTGCCCAGTGGTTCATCCACCACTCTGAAATGTTCCTGTTCATTGTTTTCTTAGTTGTATTATATCTGGGTAAAACTAGAAATAGTAGGTAAAGAAAATATTTGATTTTTGTTTTGTGCATTTATTCAAGTAACATTAATATGTACCCATTTAATAATAGTTCTCTGATACTGGCGAGGGAAAAAAAAGGAAAATATGGTCTCATTTGTCCCATAGCTTATTATCTATTTCAGGAAATAAGACACACACTTATTAAAAGACAGGCAATTAACAAGATAGCACCATACTCCTACTAGAATGGCCAAAATCAGGAACACTGACAATACCAAATGCTGGTAAAAATATGGAGCAAGAGGAACTGTCATTCATTGCTGGTGGAAGTGCAAAATGGTACAGCCACTATGGAAGATAATTCGGTGGTTTCTTATAAAATTAAACATTTCCAGCAATTGTGCCCCTTTGTATTTACCCAAAGGAATTGAAAACCTATCTACATAAGCTTCTGTACACAAATGTTCATAGCAGCTTTATTCATAATTGCCAAGACTTGGAAGCAACCAAGATGTCTATCAGTAGGTAAATAAATGAACTAGTACATCCAGGCAATGGAGTATTATTCACTGCTAAAAAGAAATGAGCTACCAATACATGAAAAGACGTGGAGGAAACTTAAATGCATATTATTAAGTGATGGAAGCCAATCTAAAAAGGCTGCATACTGTGTGATTCCAATTATATGACCTTCTAAAACTACGGAGACAGTAAAAAGATGGGTGGTTGCCAGAGTTTGAGGGGACAGATGAATAGGGTCAGCACAGAGGATTTTTAGGGCACTGAATATACTCTGTATGATACTGTAATGATGGATACTATCATTATACACTTGTCCAAACCAATAGAATGTACAATACTAAAAGTGAGAGGTAACATGAACTGTGGACTTAGGCTGATTATGACACATCAGTGTAGGTTCATCAGTTGTAACAAATGTACCTTCTGGTGGGGGATGCTGATAATGGGGGAGGCTGTGCATGTGTGGGAATAGGGGATATATGGGAGATTTGTGTACCTTCCTCTCAATTTTGCCAGGAACATAAAACTGCTCTAAAACAGTAAAGTCTTAATTTTTTTTTAAAGACAGCTAATGAATACTGGGTAGATAATTTGTGATCTAAGACTTTGAAGGAAGAACTCACTGTAAGTTAGAATAGTTAAAAGGACTGATTGTGATGAGTTTTTGAGAAACCTTGAATGCCAGCCAGAACTGTAGGGAGAGATTATCCTCTAGACAATGGAACGCCTTTGGACATTCTTAAGCAAAAGCTAGAATGTAATAACATAACTTGAGAAATGACTCTAAGGCATGACTTCCTGAAAATAAATTAATTCCTTAGTTTGCCCAGAGACAGTCACAATAATTTTCAGGCATTATAGATCCTTCCCAGCCCCACAGCACCTGTCTGATTGCTTAATCTTTCCATTTTGGCTTTCTGCAGGCGTTTATTTAAGTATATTTTGAATCCACATGGACTTGTTAGTGGTTCTCTTATCTTTCTTTCTAGAGGAACTCCTCAAGGCCAGGGACAATGTCTAATTCTGTTGTGCTTCTCTGAATAATATTTCTCTGTTTCTCTGTCTCTGTCTCTGTCTCTCTCTCTTTCTCACACATACACACGCTCATTCATCCCAAATAGAAGCTAGTCCTGAGCCTTCATGCAAGTGATAGATGAAGGTATTAGTTTCAGTTTAGGGGTCATTTCTCATATTCAAATTAGCAAGAAAGACTATTAGTAGGAATCATAATTGTATATGAGGGAGAAGAAAATCACCTGTGTCACAATGGGGACTCTAAGTAAAATCCCCCATCCTACTGGATTTTCCAGCAGTATTTGACAGAACTGATCACTTTCTTACCATCCTCTTTTACCTTACCTTACCATTTAATATTTAAATGTTAGAGAACTCTAAGGCTCAGTTCTGGGTTGCCTTCTCTATTCTCTTTTCCCTAATGAACTCATTCATTCGCATGGCTTTAACTACTATTTATATTGATGATGCCTGAGTTTATATCTCTACCTCTGACCTCTCTCTGATCTCTGGGCACATGTCCTTAACTACTTACTTCTCATTCCTCTTTGGATATTTAATAAGCTTTCAAGTTTTTTGTGTTTGAAATGAGACTCTTGATTCAGAGCCTTCCACCAAAGTCCTTATGCTCTCACTCTATTCCCTGTCTCACACATGGCATCTCTATTCTATCAGTTAGTTGCTCACCCAGAAAAACTTAGAGTCATCCTAGTTATGAGTCATCCTTGACATCTGTCTTTCTCTGGTGCCACACATCCCATCCATCAGCAACTTCTGTAAGCTCAACCTTGGAAATATATTTAGATTCCAGACCACTTCTTTCCACTTCCATTACTGCTTCCCTAATCTGACAGCAATCCATTTTCTTCTGAATTATTTAAATTGCCTCCAAACCGGTCTCTGCTTCCATCCTTGCATTTGCACAATCTGCTCAGCACAAAGCAGCGAATAATCCTTCTAAAATGTAAGTCAGATTACAACGCTCCTCCACTCAAAACCCTGCAATGGCTCCCATCTCACTTAGAGTAGAAGCACAAACACTTGTCTTCCTATAATAAGACACGATAATATCTGGCCCTGCCACTACTCTGACCTCATTTCCTACCACTCTCCTCATTGTTCTCTTGGCTCCAGCCACTAGTTCCTTAGTTGTTCCTCAAACATCCCTGCTACATTGAAAATAATACCTTCCCCATTCCTGTCTCTATATACTTATCCTACTTTGTTCCTTTTTCAGATTCTTAACCTTACCTCACATATTATCTATTTATTTGTTCAGTGTCTGCCACTATTAGAGTATTGAAATATAGCTTCATGGAGGACAGGATTTTTTGTAATCTATTTTGTATAGAACTGTATCCCCAGTCCCTAAAAGATTACCTGGAACATATTAGATGTTTAATTAATATTTGTTGAAGAAGTTATTATGTGAATGAATGAACGAATATTCAAGAAAATAAACACAAAAGTAAACTTTCTGTCTTGTTCATGCACAGAGATTCTACTTTTGTTAGAGTTCTAAAGGTTGTCATATCAGAGACCTAATTCTAACACATAAGTAACTACCTAGGGTTTTTTTGTTTGTTTGTTTTCAAAAAAGATTGTTAAGAGTTGGCATGCCTCCTTGACTGCTCCATACCCTCTTAGGACTTATTAATTCTGTGATCTTTTCTACTGTGAATCATTAAATAGTAGAACAATAAGGGTCACTAGAGACCATCTGGTCTAAATGAGTATTTCAGAGGAGCAGAAACTGAGACTGAGGCTCATGAAATAACTTCCTTGAGGTTACAGAGCTGGTTAAAAGCAGAGCTAGAATTAGATTTCCGATCTATAATGTTTCTGCCTACTGCTTTTTTCCTACCACTACAAGGATAAGGAATCTCTCTCTCCCTCTCTCTCATTGTCCTTGCTACCATTGTTGCTGATGAAAATTCAATTGCAACCATCTTTAAAGAGAGTCAGATTTTCAAGTGCATTTGAGGCTCAGTGATGACTTTCTCAGAGAGCAAGAGGCTGTTGATGGGGTCCCTTCACTTTCATAGAACAGAAGAGGCAGAGATTCATCTGTGGGCATTGGCAGAGCTGATGCTTACTGACGAGGCCCCAGAATGGAAATATCCTGCTTGTCCTTTTAACAGGATTTCAGCCAGAGATTTCAGGGAAAAGTACTGCAGCCTAGTGGGCTGTGAATATGAGTGGAAATGTCAGAGCTATGAATCAGTTAACACATTTTTATTTAGCATCTTCCTGTGAAAGAGGATGAAAGACATGGCTCCTGCACTCAAATTTCTTACCATTTCAGAGCAGAGTCAAGAACAGTACAAGAACCTGTTAGACCTTAGAGGTTCTAGCACATTAGACTTGGAAAGCATGACCTAGGTAGCAAGAACGGGGGTGGTTTTCTTGGAGCACAAAATTTTGTCATGAAGGGTAACTGCGATTTAAGTTGTCGAAGATTGTGGTGTACGTTCATATCCTTCAGCTCATGGGACCCTGAAAGTCTCAGCAGAAAGTATATTTCCCATTTTGCCCAGAAAAATTGAGATTCAATCCTGTGAAGTAACCCATGTTCTCACATCAGGTTAGAGCCATAAGTCCCCAGGACTCCCTCCCAGGACACTTTCTAATAGAATGCTCTACTGGAAGACTGCTTCTCTGGATCTTTCTCTGCATTCTGAAGATGCAGGTACTAACTTGGTCTTGGAAATTCTCAAGGAGATCAAACTTGGCGCCTGTCCTAAGTTTTAAGACATAATTAAAAAGAAAAGAAAGTTTAAGGCATTCCAGGGTGTCAGTTTCCTCTTTGCTAGTCATAACCTAAATGTTTTAACAGCCCTGAGGTGCCCTACACCTATTGGGCCCTAACTCTTTGAGGCCTATCTACGGAGGGTGCACAGTTGACCTGGCCCTGCTGATGAGAAAAGCACAGATGTATACCATCTGGTCAGGGGTCCTTGTGCATGTGCCAATTTCCTGTCACTGACAGCCAGACCTTGATTGATGGAATTTGGTACTCCACCTTTTTTTTTTCCTTAGTACAATATAACCTCGTGAATTCAGATGGCACTTAGCCAAAATGAGAGAAGTTGAACTTGGGCAGGGGTAAAGTTTACCAATGAAATGAGGGTCTGTTAAATAAATTACCAATGTAAACAGGATTGTAAAAAGGACAATTTAATCTACTTACAAGAATAAATTGTTTTCAAGCACTTAAGTTGCATAAATTTACATACAGTGTGCTAATTACAAATGATTGATAGCCAGTCATTCAAACACATCTGGTAGGAACCCTGTTCTCTAACACTTTGCTAGACACTACATTGTGTTACTTAAAGTACTTGAAAATAGTATAAATATATTTTATATATGTATATAGGTATTCACACACACTCATATAAGACAGTCCTTGTTTTTCATCAAGCCATATTCCTGGAAACCACACCAGAAAGGATTATCAAACACAAATTACTAAGAGCCAAATTGTATTTTCAGATAGGAACGATGTTATGATTAGAACTGGTGTGCCAGACCCAGGGATCACACCAAGTAAATCATGTATTCAGTCAGCATTCGGTCATAACAACCTAAGCTAGAGCATCCACAACTAGAAAAGACAACTCATATTTACTGAGCAGCTGCTACATCTGAGTGCTTTACATGTATAATCTCAGTTATCAGTACATGACCATATTGGATCTACTGCCTCTATTTTCTGGCAAACAACATTGAAATTCCAAGAGAATAAATAAGTTACACTTAATCACATCATTGTAATCAGTAGAGTTGGAAATTAAATCTAGGTCTGATTCCAAATCTCAGTGCCCCTTTTCAAAACGTAATATCTATCCTCCTTAAAATTGTTAAGTTCTGCCTAGTTATAGAAAGTTTCTGTAACCTATAAAGTGTTGATAAATGTAATTGCTATTTTCTGTGGCCTAAATGGAATTCCAGTCCTCTACAAAGACTCACTATTAAAACAGATCTGCCTCCTTTTATGCAAATATGTTTGCCAAACTATAAAATTTATTCAAATGTAAGATATTAATTTAAATGCAGTTGAGGTATCTTCAACATGTTACTTTATACATTTTTTTCAGTTGTTGGTGTACATGTCTTATTTTCCCCAACAGACATTAGACTCATTAAAAGTAGAGACTAATATCACTAATATCTTCACATCTACCGCCATTATTTATTTTACTACCTAAAATAAGATCTTGACCAGTAAGGGCTTAGATGTGTTCATGGCATGAATTAGTAAATGAATGAATTCTTTTTAATTATAAGTTATAATATACTACAAATTTAAAATCAATATTTGGCTACAATAAATATTTGAGTGTAATCTTTAAGTTTACTTTAAATATTAGAAAGTTATCGATGGTGGTAATGGGGTGAGGGGGGATTAGGGAAGGATTTGGATCTCTAAGGAATCTGGAAAACAAATTTCTCTTGAAAAAAAAATTCCTATAGCTAGCAAATCAATCAAATTTAATCCCTTGACTTCAGAGCTAACAAAGTAAATAATAATAACAGTAACTTTATTGTAGTAAGACATATGTAAAAATTGTCCATTTTAGCCATTTTTTAAAAGATTTATGTATTTATTTGAGAGAGAGATAGAGAGTGCATGTGCACACATGAACAGAGTGGGGAGGGGCAGAGGGAGAGGGAAAGAGAGTCTCAAGCAGACTCCATGCGGAGCGTGGAGCCCCACCTGGGGCTCGCTTTCATGACCCTGAGATAACAACCTGAGCTGAAACCAAGAATCAATGCCCAACCAATTGCGTTACCCAGGTGCCCCATTATAATCATTTTTAAGTGTTCAGTTCAGTGGCATTAAATACATTCTCAGAGGTGTGCAACCATCACCTTCTATCTCCAGAACATTTTCATCCCAAACAGAAACGAGAATTCCCCATTCCCGTTCCCCCAACCCCTGTAACCTCTATTATATTTTGTGTCTCTAAGAATTTGCCTGTTCCATACACCTCATGTACATGGAATCATACAGTATTTGTTTAGAAATGCATTTACATCATCTAAACATTTGAAAACCTCAGTATCAACTTCAAGATTGATAAATTAGAGGCCAGAAATATCTTGACCCTGATCCTCTTCTGCTTTTTTTTTTTTATTAGTTTCATAGGTAGAATTTAGTGATTCATCAATTGCATATAACACCCGGTGCTCATTGCATCAAGTCCCCTCCTTAATGTCCATCACCCAGTTATCCCTTCCCCACACCTACCTCCCCTATAGCAACCCTCAGTTTGTTTTCTAGAGTTCAGCGTCTCCTTTGGTTTGTCTCTCTCTCAATTTTCATCTTATTTTAGTTTTCCTTCCCTTCCTGGTCCTCTTATTCCTAATATTTGTTTTCTTTTCTCCTTGTATTTGATAATATAAAAGGCAGGCTTACTGGCTCAGATTCAGAAAAGGGAACCGGAAAGAAGTCTAGATGTATAAACAGGAACAGTTGCCTTCATGCTTGTTGTTCAGAACAGTGTTCATATTCCTCAGTTGATTACATGTGCATGAGAATCCATTTAATGTCCTCCTTTCACCCTTCTCCCACTCCCCACCCCCACCTCTTGGTCTTTTCCTTCCCTTATTTAGTTACCATCTAGAACGTCAAGTGAATAGATAAAATGGCAAAATGACGTGTATTCATCACGCTGGTGTTGAATAAGAAAAACAGCAAAAGTGGGTATCAACGTGCCAGGGAATCATCAACATTTCTCCTTATTATGACTATTCCTTTTACTAGCTCACTCAAACCGATTTAAAAGGTGCTGAACAAACCATTAAAATCACTCCGTGTACTCTGAATAGGTCGCCAGCCACAGGGACTGAAAATGGAAGTAGCCATCAGTTCCTGCCATAAAGTGCCAGCTTGTTTTAACTCCGTCAAGTCAAGGAGCCTCCATTTTCAGTAGAGCCTTTGCGTTACCTGTTCTCCCTATTGAAAAAATGCTCTCTTTGTTAATGTCATGCCATTACTCCTCATCACCTCTCCTTGTACTGGGTTGAATAATTCCTTTGCCTCCTTAGAAGTTAAACACTTCAAATATTTATAGGCTGTAACTTGAAAAGTTTTGGGCTAATGGATCATGTTTCTACCTGAGGGCCTCCTTCATTTTCCAAAATTACTGTAGGCGCATAATCTTTAATCCTCCATTATTTCTGATTTCTCCAGGTTAAGCATCTGTGGGCAGCAGCGAATTTAACTGACACCTCCAAGCTGCCTTTTTAAGATAAAGACTTTTCTTTCCTACGTTTAATATTTGAGCTTTCAAGAGAACAAATTGGCTCTGTAGTTTCTGGCATAGGAAATCTGATTTGGCCAAACAAAACACTAAGACTGAGGAGATGCAGCTGCTTCTTGCACTGGAATACAGGTAACTTTTATTATGAAATATTGCTAAAGTTTTACATTATTCAGTGAATAAGCAGCTGTGAATCATCAAATGAGAGATTATCCATGAAAGGGGTTTGCAAAATAAAAATAATATTGTAAAAATAAAATTTTATTAGCATTGATATGAATTGTGCCAGGTTGTTGGGATATTTGAAGTTTTATTTACTTTATACTAAAACTTGAAAAGAGTAATAGTGTTGGATATTCATAAAATTTACTGCACAGAATTTATTCTTTTACTTATAACATAAGGCCATCCCAATGAACATTATTGCTGTAATAAGTATAGCTCACATTTATTGAAGGTTTATTCCATGTCAGTATATAGAGCTAAGTATTTTACAAAGATTGTATCAATGCCTAGAGTATCTCTCTGAAGAAGACTTTATTTCCCTAATGTTCAAGTGAGCAATTTGGAGTGTACGAGGTTGTTACCTGAGATCACACTACTAATGTGGACTTGAACCGTGTCCAGTTCAATGGCAATACCTAGGTTTTCATCAGTGCTTTCCTCTTCTGTGATATTATTATGCCCTGCAGGTATTGAAGTGCATCCCTTACTTAAATGGGTGCAGCTTCCAGGTTTTGAGTTCTCACACATGATCTAGGGAGTTTTGTCGTTCTCTTCCACTGTCAAACTATGAGATGTCTTGTCTCTGTGACAGTCCCCTCCCTTCCCTTCTAATTTGGTTCTGCAGGTCTTCTAAGGACTTAGAATCCAAATGAACATGTGAAAATTGTGCAGTAAATTAAAAGTCAATCAGCACTGAGTGAGGGACTAGGAAGACTGTCCTGAGTGAAACAAGCTACTGCCTAAAGTTGTTTTATGCACATGCAGCTCTCAAGAATGCTGTAGGGGGTGTGGGAGCTGCATTATGTAGAAATTGAACTACAAGCTTTCTATAGACTTCTTAGTTTAGATGTTTTTTGAATTTATGAGTAAAATTCTTATAAACATGCCAGAGGAAACTACTTGTTCATTGATTCATTAATTCCTTGTTCAACACCTTAGTGGACACCTGCTCTGAGCCAGTCACTGTTCTGGAAGTCAAACATAGTAGTGAACAAAACAAAAATGGTCACTGTCCTCAAAAAGAACATTTTCATGGGGACAGGAGGGCTCAGGTCACAAACACACAAATAACCAAGCTCATTGCTGAAGAAAGTGTCACCTGGGAATGTAACAGAGTATGATAGGTCTTGGAAGCCTCTCTCAGGTGACACTGGAAGTGAGTCTTGAATGACAAGAAGGAACAAAGACCTGAGAGAAGACCTATTTAGGCACTGAAAACAGAAAGTAAAAAATCCCCAAGGCAGGAGTAAGTTGGCCTTCTTTATGAAACAGAAGGTCAGTGGGGCTGGAGCTTAGAGAAGGAGAAGGAGAATACAGATGCCAGATCACAGAGGGACTTACAGTTCAGTCTCCACACAATGGAAAATACTAGAGGGTTTTAAGCTGCAAGAAGGCATGACATGATTTACATTTTTAAGAGACAAGTTTACCTGCTATATGGAAAATAGATTTTGTTACCATGTACAGCTTTCTAGGACCTGTAAACAGCTTTGTGAAACTAAACTTCTACCAGGACACCCATTTAACTGCTTAAAAAGAAAACAAACTCAAAAGAGTGCATTCCAACTTACTTTACCTGACAAAGTCCCTAATTCCCTCACTCTGGTCATGGAAATATCCTCATCTCCAAGGTGCCTGGAGGGCACTGAGGGCAGAAGCTTAGGATTTTAGCCATCTTGTATTCTCGGTCCTTCAGAAATCTAGCTGTGGTGAGTTAGTTACCCAGGAGGACACAAGGACTTTTCTGCCTCACCCCGAGTCCTGACTCATTCCTCCCCAACTTATTCTCTGACGCTGGAAGTATTATCTTTTACTTCTTTAATGCAAGGTTTAGACCCCTTGTTAAAATGCGCATGTCTCTAAGGGGAGTAACTGGGAGCTTATCATCATTGGCCACTGTCACCTCAAATTGAGAATTAAGAATTGAGGGTTAGAAAAGTGAAGGGGATGTGCATAGAGGACCTCTGGATCTGCAATGATGGGACAAGATCAGATGTAGATGACAGTGGACATCAAAATCAAAAGCCCCGAAGGGACAAGTTGCCCATGACTGCCATTCACTTTTGCTTTGTTCTAGGCTTTTCCTCTGTCTGAATGTTAGTTCTTCTCTTTTTCTTCACCCTTGAGTGAGCAATAGCCTCTTTTGTCTATAGAAAGAATTAAAGGAAAGATTGCTAAAGCTTGTGCCTGAAACCAAAACAGGAAGATAGAGTTGAGTCTCCAGAGAGCCACTCAGAACATCTCAGTTAGTAGCCAGTACTCAGTGCAGCAAGAAATCATGTACCTTGCCGAGTGAAGAATACCAGGAAAAGACTAATTCCTTTTAAAAATAGACAGTTTGATATAGTGGAAAGAGCACTGGGTGAGACACTGGAGATCTGTTCGGGAATGCCAGTTCTCGCATTTACCCATGTGAGACTTTACCAGAAAGAGAGCTTATCTCAAGGAATTTACAGTAAAGTAATCAATAGCCAAGGAATTAACCCTCACAAGAATCTTCAATCTACCAAATAAATCTCCAGTAGACATTCTGACAGTAGGAAGGCAAACCTCTAATCACCCAAAGCTAACTCTAGCTGCATAAATTAAGCCTCGGTCGTGTATGTCTGTGTGTGTATATGAATGTGTAGTCATATGTGTGAATATGCACAAGCAAAATTTATGTGTGATAGATATAGGTACACACATTCATATGTGTACATATCTACACACATAAGCAAGCCTGTATACACATATACATCTGCATACACACACGTACATGTGAGTGTACAAGTAATGCATGTGTATATATGAGTTTGAAGTTCTCTTTAGTAGGGAGACTCCAGCTGTGACAGAATTACTGGTACTAGACTCACCTAGCCACCAAATAACTATAAAATCAGGATAGATCATATCAAAATAATTATTTGCAGACTTTGACAAGCAACCAAATGAAATGCTATGCTCTTTAAGAGAAAAAAGCCATATTGCACAACTAGGTATTTACCCAAAGGATACAAAAATATAGATTTGAAGGTGTACATGTACCCTGATGTTCACAGTGGCATTATCAACAATAACCAAACTATGAAAAGAGCCCTGATGTCCATCAACTAATGGATGGCTAAAGAGGACGTGGTATATATACACAATGGAATATAACTCAGTCATCAAAAAGAATGAAATCTTGCCATTTGCAATGACCTGGATGGAGCTAGAATATATTATACTAAGTGAAATAAGTCAGAGAAAGACAAATACCATGTGATTTCACTCATATAGAATTTAAGAAACAAAACAGATGAACATATGGAAGAGGAAAAACAAGAAAAAAGAGAGAGGAAAACAAACCATAAGAGACTCTTAGAGAACAAACTGAGGGGTGATGGAGGGAGATGGGTGGGGGATGGGCTACATGGGTGATGGGTATTAAGGAGGGCACTTGATATGATGAGCATTTGGTGTTGTATGTAAGCGATGAACTACTGTTCCTGAAACTAACATTGCACTGTATGTTAACTGACTAGAATTGAAATAAAAATTTGAAGAAGAAAAAAAGGATCTTGTAGTAAACCCACTGGATTTATTTGGGTCCTGGATCCTAATTCCAGGAAAATATCATTGGATCAGCCTGGGTTGGATCAAGGACAGATATCTGTGATGGTGGGGAGTGGGATGTCATAGTACAGCATCCTGTGTAGAAAAAATGTCCCCTTTTAGAATGGACAGTTCAGCAATGGCTGCTTGCTGGCCAGATAGCACATGAAATTTTTTTCCATAAATGAAACCTTTTTTGACTGCATAAAATTTGAAATGTTTAAACAACAAAGAATATCCTAAACAGAATAATTAGGCTAAGAAACATTACAAAAGAAACAAGTATTTGCAAAATGTTAACTCCTCTAAAATAACATGAAGTTAGTACTAAACTAATAAAAATATTCCTAAGTTTAAAAAAAAGAGAGAATGAAGGCATAGAAAATAATACCCACAGTCACTCAGACTTTCTGAGGATGTTTTCTAGGCTCTCATGCAGGAAAGAGAAGCCCAAAATAGTGAATAGTGACCTTCATAGACAAAGGAAACAAATTCAGAGTCTGGTCCTGCTAACATAACTAGGATTTTGGAGCAGGGTGACAGAGAAAGGTAAACCACAGGAAGAACATTTCAAAAATCTATGTGGAATTAGCCGCCAGGTCCTGGGCCAACCACTGGCCTTTGCACATGCAACATGAGACTATAGGAACCCTGGGTGATAGCAGATGCTAGGTGGTTGGGAGACAATCAAAGATTGCAGAGACCCCACAGGGGAGTGGAGGTACTTTGGGAAACACCTTGGACAATTAGAGATCCTAAAAACGATCTACTATATAAGGTCCATGCCTTGAGAATAAGAAAGAAAGAAAAAAAAATCTGAAATAGATCTGCTTTAACAGAGCTTTTACCAGGCTCTGAAGAGAATCAAGGGGATTCACCAGTAATTTAACCACCTACCAGAATAAAATTCAACTTCCTTTAACAGAAGATAACATAATCCAAAACCTCTGTGAAACATGATTTAAAATGTCCAGCATATCATCAAAATTTACTAGACATAAAATGAAACAGAAAAAAGTGACTGACAATAGAGAGATAAGACAATGAACAGATGCAAATCCAGAGGTAATTAGATGTTGGAATTAATAGACAAGGACATCAAAAAACTATGTTAAATTTTAAAAATAGAGGGAAAATGGATGAAATAGATAAAAATCAAAAATATTTTAACAGAATCTATTTTTTTAAAAAAATAATTAAATGAACCCTCTAGAAGTACAAAATAACTGTCTGAAATTGAAGGGGGTTTAACAACAGCCTAGACACAACAGAAGATAGGATCATTAAAACTTAAGAAAGGTTGTTAGAAAATACCAAAACTGAAGCACAAAAAGAAAAAGACAATAAGAAAGAGCAGAAAGAGATATGTAAGATTAATTAAACTATCTAACATATATGTAATTGCAATCATTGGAGAAGAAAAGAGAAGGATAGGAAAGAAACAGTATTTGGGGGAAAATGCACATGAACTTTTTAATTCTGATGAAAGATATCAACCCACAGATTAAAGAACTCAGTGAGACGTAAATGGGAAAATACAAAAATATCATATGTAGGCACCATATAGTCAAACTTTTAGAAACAAAATGAAAGTGAGCATTTCAATAAACACTGGAATAGAGAAGGAAGCTTAATTTCTTTAAATAACCTTTGTATACCACCTTGCTAAGAAACTTTGGCAAATCCTTTGACAATCTTTAAATGTCTGTTATGATAAAATAGGAGAGAAGATTATATGCTCCTTTGGAAGTTACGCAAGAGCTGCCTTATTTTTACTTCCTTCATAAAGTCTTAAACCTTACCATTTCAACTCCCCTGATCACTGGAACAGAGCCAGGTATCTCTTTTTCCTTGTTCTGTCAGATCATGCTTCTCCATTTTGATGTTAGTTCCTTAAGGATGTATGAACATTTCACATAGCTCTTCAGGAATTCCATATTTCTTTAAGGATGCACAAATATTTCATATAACTCATTCAAAGCTTAGCAATACTAGAATAAATTATACTGTCTATGAAATTTTTTACATTGAATTAATTAAATGTATTAGTCCTCATAACAAAAAAGAATGTGAGGTTTTCAGATATTTTTTTCACTCATATAATCCACACATTCTTTCTATCAATATTAATTATGCTCCTTCTATGTGTGAAGCACTTGTATCTAAAAAACAATGTGCCATTGTTCCTTACATTCTTAAAATGTACATAAAATAGGCCAAATAAATGCCAAATTCAGTATCTTGTTAAACATTATTATCCATTTACAATATCTATTACCCTTTTAAAATTTCAATACCTAAGTCTTCTATAATCAATTGCAATTGCATGAATACACAATAACTTTTTTATTAAATCTGAGTTTAAATATTTGTTGTAGAGCCTTAATTTAAAATCTGACCCTCTTTCAAATGGAACGCCTTTATGAAATTTAATAAAACATGAAGGTCATAAAATGTATTAAACTGTTGTACTTTCCATTTTTAATTCTGAACAGGCAAGATTAAAGAGAGTAGCTTGCTCTCGTACAGCAAGGCAAGGCAGATTGAAAGAAAGGATGCTTTCTCTTCTTCTGGGCCCTCACCCTCAGGAAGAGTCCTATCAACTATTATGGGAAAGACTGAATACAAAAAGACAGGGGACCATACCAGATGACCTCCCCCAAAATCTTCAAGCCTGAACATTCCATAACACATTCTCCTGTTGTGCAAAATGTGTCCAAAGAAATTTTAACAAATAGTGAGATCCCAGCTGCTTGTAGTTAAAAGATCATCAAAAACCATATGAAAGGTCTGTAAGAAACAAATACTCCAACTAGAGCAAGACGACCTCCACAGAGCAGGACTGACCTGTTTATGAGACACTGGATTTTTGGGAGGGGACTTGAGGAGGAAAAAAAAGTCATTATTGGTGTTAGCCTTTAAACTAACATAATGTTTATTCATTCCTTAATGTCCTCTCTAGCTGATTGTTAATGGTATAAGGGCACTTGATAGACAATTAATAAGTACCAGTTGAAGGACTAGATATGCAGACCTCCTCTGCCACATTTTTCTCATGAATATGATTCAAATCTGACGTGCTCTGACAACAATTTTGGTTGCTTGAAAAACAGTGGTTTATGTTTTCTTTTTTCAACATCTTGTAAAGAAGTTCACTGAATAGCTTGGTTCTCAAAAGTTGGTTATGACCCAAATTAAAGTTGCTGATGCTCTACAAAATGGCTTGGAAACAACCCCAGAAAAAGAAACAGTCCACCCTCCCTGTTCCCAGCCTCCAGGCCAACTGCAAAAGGACAAAGAACATGGAGTCTTTTATAAGAGGGAATCCTGCTCTAGAATGTTCTCCACTTGCACCACCTGAACTCTGGTGAGGGGTGGAGAACGGCAAGACACTTTCTCTTATCAGATAATCACCAGCTGCCCATAGTTGGCTGGCAATGCCATTTTCACTTTTGGCCTGAGGTTTTGAGGACAGATGGGTGGAGAGGAAAGGAAGGAAAAAGTATTAATGTATTTGTTTATTGACCATTTGTGATATGGCAGGCACTGTTCAGTGGAATATGAAGAGGAGTAAGACACTGCTGTCACTGATTTGGAGGAATTACTCTGTGGCAGAGAAGTGTGCTGGCTAGCTTTCATTTGCCTGTCCTGAGTCACCACCCACCCTCTTCAGTGTCCCAGAAGACTGAGCAGTATGGACCACATCAACAGGTTCTCTTGCCTTCTGCCTTCTGCCTTCTGGTTGGTTCAGTTCATGCAGAACCTTGCAAAAAGGCAGTTGGCTGAGAGTGGGAGAATTTGGGGAATATTTATTCTCCTGGCTCCCTCCTTGCTTGGTCACCTAGGCTGGCTGCCTTTCTCAACTTAAAGCAACAGCTCCTGTCAGCATTGCTGCCAATATTCTCTGTCCTTATGCTTCTGTAACCACAAGGCTTCCCTTGCTCGTTCAGGCTGACAGGTGGTAGCACCACCCCTATCACTAGACCAGGGTATTGCACTATCTATTATAGTTCCCTGAACTCTGCCCACACCTTTGAAAATAGTTCTTTTGTTTCACCATCCTCAAATGTCCAATTTTATTGTGCTACTTGTGACTGATACAAGGATTTTTGCTTACTTGCTCTGTGATCCTGGCCAAGTTATCTGCCTTCTCATCTTCTGAACATAATAATATATACCTTCTACAAGTATTCTGAGGATTTGAGAGTATACAGAGCATCCAACACACTGTAATAACTAGTTGCTTCATTCAGGCATTGGAATTACTCATATTCAAATACATGTGTTTAGCCAAAATAGAGATGAGGGTGGAGGCAAGGAGAGAAGGGGCGGGGTGGGGAGAGCATTAAGCTATATAGTGTGGTGATTCTGTAGTCCATTTCCTTTAATGAGTGTCTGTCTCATGTTGGTCTCAGTTCTTATGTGAGCCTTATTCTGTGAGAATCTTCCCATGTTGACTGGGATTTTGCTGTTTGAAGAGTTGTATTTTGTATTCCACATGACCCCTAAACAAAAGCCAACCACTTCTCTGGTGCCCAGCCAAGGAACAGTTTTCTGGTGGAAAAACTGGCTGAGTTGAACTTACTGAGAAGTTGTAAATTGGTCCTCAGTGTGGTGTTTCTTCAGGATTTCAAGATAATTTTTATTTTGAATCATGTTTTCTGGCTTTAGAAACCACTCCTCAGATAGGATGGCTCTCCAATGTAAGTGTTCAGCCACAGGGAAGCTGTCACTCTACCTTTACTGTTTACATGTTGGACTCCACCACCAGACTCCTGTCCTCTCTTTGTCTTTATAGATCCAATTGAAATAGATACTCCATACAAACTGACTGAACAAGCAAGTAAAAACATGGAAGAGTAGAGCCAGACCACAAAATGCTTTACAAAATTATCAATTCCCAGGAAATACTTATTTTCTCTTTTCCCCCTAATGGAGAGTTGGAATGCCTAGCGGGCCCAGGGAAGCCAGTGGCTTACTTGGATGGTCACTTAAGGTCAAACTACGGACGCTTCAGTTCATTAGACCAAGGATGTAAGTTAGAGGTTTGGGGATTCACAGATGTGAATGAGGGGTTCTTCCGTGGCTGCTTTACTATATAAACTAAACAGATTTCATAAACTAAACTTTTGACCTCTCCACATCCTTGATTTATTACTATTATTTTTATTTTTTTATTATGTTCAATTAGCCAACATATAATACATCATTAGTTTTTGATGTAGTGTTCAGTGCTTCATTAGTTACGCATAACACCCAGTGCTCATCACAACATGTTTTAAATGGAATACATCATGCTTGCTTGCATATATCTCGTTGCTTGCTTTATTGTTGCTTTCATCTAAGAAGGCTGAGGGTGGGTATTGTAGTGTTGGTGCAAGTGAGGTGATATGAAAGGCTAGCAGTGCAGCTGTTGTCTGTCTGCTTTTCCTCTATCTCTTTGACAGTAGACTTATACTTTCTTGAGGTGTATGCGGCTCTATGTCCACATGCAGGGATATTTTTCTTGGAATAGAGTGGTCTGAATACAAATTCCTACCCTGTAGCAAAGTACACATTTTCTCAATATCCCTTTTGAATCTTTCTGGGCCCCTGGTGTCATCTTCTAGGATGGCAAGCAGTTCTAAAGAGCCTGCAGTTTGTAAACAATACTAACAAGAAAACCCTGATGGAAGAAATTTATCATTCACTTTCTTGACTTATTTATAGAGTTCTCCTGCCTGCATTTGTAGCTAGCTGACTGATACGTTAGCCAAGGGAGTCTGAATAAGCCATCAGTGTTAAATGACCAAGATGAAAGAGAATATTCTGCTCTGAAATTGGATAATTGGATCAATCCACTGGTCTTTCAGTAACCTCAAGACTTTGGGACATAAGTCTTTGAGTAAGTCAAATCTTTGGTCCTTAGTAAATTTGTGTAACCTTGATCTATCTAGAAAACCAATTCACTTTATCTAAAAAATTAAATCTCATTTACTATTTAAATCACCCTTAGTTAAATTTCTGTCATGTGTCATTCATTTAATCATTCATTTATTTAAAAATTTTAATTGAATTCTGCTGCATATTACTGTTCTAGGTACTGGGAATACAGTCATGGATAGAACAAACACAAAAGCAAGCGAAAGTCCCTGACCTCATAGAGTTTACATGCTAGGGGGAACAGATGAAAAATGAACAGTGCAAATAAATAATCATGTAGTATATTAAAAGATATGAAGTGCTATGGTGAAAAATAAAGTGGGAAGGGAATAGGGATGGCTTGGGTAGAAGCTTCCAGTTAAAAAGGCAACATAGGCATAGTGCTCAAAGTGGGGTGAGACTGGCATTATCTGCACCAGGAGTCCAGTGTAGTTTAAGGAGCAAGGCAGAGAGAGCAGTGTTAAAGGTGGTGTCTGAGTGGGGATGGGGTCTAATGGTGTAGGGCCTTGTGAGTTTCTTTGAGGTAACTTTGACTTTTACTCTGAATAAAATGAAAAGACACTGGAGGGTTTAGAGCAAATGAGTGACATGATTTGATTTATATTGTAACAGAATCATTCTGTTGAAGTTAGAATGAAGGGTCCAAGGTTAGAAATTGGAGAAGTTTGGAGAGACCTACTATGATCTGAGCAAAAGATGAAGAGATGGTAGTGGTTTTGATCAGGAGGAAGTGGTACAGGTAGTGAGAAGTGGTCATTTGAGCCAACAGGATTTCCTGATGGATAGGATTGGGGTGAGAGAAAGTGAGGGGTCAAAGATGACACTGATGTGTTAGGCCTGCATTATCACCAGGATGATGCTATCACTGAGAGGGAGACAACTGCAAAGGACTCAGCTTGGGGAAAAGGGTCAGAAGTTCAGTTTTTGACATACCAGGATCTTCCCAGTGGGTCGTTTTGAGCTGAGAAGGGAGTCTTAGGAGGGTTGCACCCAAGGAGTACAAACCCTGAATAGGCAGTCATTCCATCCATCAACCAATATTTTTGAGCAACTGGTATATGCCAGGCAGGGTTCTAGGCTCTGGGTCTGCAGCACTGACTAAGACAGACAAATCCTCTTTCCTTAAAGGCTTACATTATTGTGGGGGTATACAGAAGTGATGGATGGATAGATGGCTGGATGGATGAATGGCTGGACAGATGGATAGATGGACAGATGGACAGTCAGATTAATACATATACACAGAATAAATTCCAAAAAGTGATACATCCTTTGAATAAAAATAAAACAGTTTTAGAAAGAGAGAGAGAGAAAGGTCCATTGCAGCATGGCAGAAACTTTTTTTTAGCTGAAGTGACCCAAAGAAGATGTCTCTCTGAGAAAATGATGCATGAACCAAGTTCTGAAAGATGAGAAAGAGCCAGCCATGGCAAGATGTGGGAGAAGACATTCCAACACAAACAAACAAACAAACAAACAAACAAACAAACAAACAAACGTTAAATCAAGATCCTGAGCGTTCAGGGGACATGAGGAAGGCCAATGAGGCCAGAGGGTTGTGAGTGTGCGACAGAATGGTAGGGGGAGTTGGGGGAAAAATTTGGGAAAGATAGGCAAGCGCCAGCTCAGGTAGGACCTTGCAGTCTACAGAAGTTTAGATTTCATACACACTTAATTACAAACACGGGAGGGTTTTGAAAAGGTGCCCAAATCTGATTTGTATTTTAAAGATCTCTCCAGCAGCTCTGCAAAAAAGGACCTTAAATTGGAGAGGCAATAGAGGAAGCATGGGGATCTGTTGCGTGGCTAAAAGAGTAGGTTGTAATATGAAAACAGCAAAGTGTTGGGATGTGGAAATATATTGGACTATTTACATTTAAATCCATTAAAATTAAATACAATGAAAAATCCATTTCCTTAATCACACTAGCTGTATTCCAAGTACTCAATAGTTATATGTGGCTTGTGGCTTCCTTACTGTACAGCACAGCTATAGAACATTCCCATAATCACAGAAAGTTCTGTTGGATAATGCTGCTATAAAAATAAAGTCACAAGACTTGATACTGACAAGCTGGTATAGCTATAGACGAAGACAATGTGATGAGTTGATGTCAAATAGGTCCTCAGGGAAGTAGGAGTGGACTAAATGCATTCAATTCGAATGGTCCAGAAACAGGCAAAACCTGTTAGTGTGATATCTTTCCCTGTTTTATTTGGAATATTAGATTTTCACAGACTAATGACCTCTACATTCCATGTTCCTTCTATAAATAGCCTCTTATCTTGACATATTCCTAGTAAGAATCTAGACCTTTATTCTCCCTATATCAGTCGGTTATCCTTTGGTTACAAGTATTAGAAGTCCACCCAAAGTAGCTTAAATTTTAGAAAGAGAGTTATAAAGGTAAATATGTAACTCAGAACCCAGTAGCTACCATAATAGCAGGGTGTCATAGAACCTAGATGGTTGAGAGAGAGAGTTTCTCATTGCTGCTTCATTTTTCTCTATCATAGATGAGCTTCTCTGCTCATATATCCATCATGTAAACCAGGACAGCCCTCAAATGACCACATTCTCAAGTTTATACAGCCTTCTAGTTTAAGCACTGAACACTGATTAATGTATTTAATCTGTGAGTTCTTTTTTTAAATTCTGAGAGATACTGATTGTCCCAGCTTGACACAGTCAGTTGTGGCCAGGTTTATGGAGCCCCTGATACTGGGATTGAGTCTTAAGGAGGAGGCTCTCTAGGAGATGGGTATGAATGAAGAGGAATTAATAGGTGGAAGAGTGACAGGCTTTTCTGCTAGTGTCTCCTGTTTATACTCATAAAACCAATGAAGATTATACCAAAGCTATAACAAACCAGATAGGCATCTATTAATTATACATTTATTTAGCAGTAAGTTTGGCATTCTAGAAGACATGATTCCTATGCTCTGGGTGTTTACCAAATGCTAGGCATTACTGAAACAGAGTCCTTGATTTAGAGGCAGGAATCAACAGGAATGAATCAGGTAAGCAGCACCTGGCCAGTGTTATTACACATAAAGAGAGAGGGCCCAACAAAATTGTAACCTCACAAAAATCCTGATGTAAATAGCTGTCCTTGTATCCATCATCAATCAGACCTTCTCTGTCCCATCGATAATTCCTTGCACTGAATTCACGTGGCCTCCTGTCATTCCCAGAGCACCTGAACAGGTGCTTAAAGACAGAGAACATGATTTCTTCATCCTTCACCCGGTAGCACAGTTTCTCGCATATAGCAGCTGTTCTGTACACGTGGATGGATGGATGGATGGATGGATGGATGGATGGATGGATGGATGGATGGCTGGATGGATGGATGGATGAATGCATGCATACATGGATGGGTGGATGGGTGGATGGTTGCCTGGACACAAACACAAAAGGGGGAGGAAGGATGGCTGATGATACAAGGCTCAGTAGAAAAATTTAGCATCACTCTGAGCCCTGATTAATTACTCCTGGAGAGGCCAGATCCTCTTCATACATGAATCGTTCTCTTTTACCAGTCTCTTTCAAGAACCAAGGACATGTTCTGGTATTAGGGACTTTGACATTTGTGTTATGTGGGTATCAGCAAAAGGCTAACAAAGAGATCATACCCACCTTGGCCTGAGGAGCCAAATCGTTCTCAGTATTTAAGGCAAAATAAAATATCTTTTGCTGGGGATTTAAGTACACCTTTAATTTCAAAAATATACCTTTCATGAAAGTAGGAGTTAGATTGTTTGTGAAAGACACTGATTCCTGGTTTCGGTTTCTATTCTGTAATGGCCATTACACAGGTTTTTGACCTGTGTTGGACTGTTGCTGAGTTGTAAGCATATCTTACCAAAGGTCAGGAAGCTGCTAATTAATCCTACAGAAGATTGTAGAGGCACATTTGCTATTCATCCGGCAAGTGCTATTGAAGTGTCCGTTGTGAGCGTCTGAGTGTCCTTGAGCTAAAGAGCTCATGGCCTAGGTGGAACGGGAGCTCCACAGCGGGCCAGCGCACCACCACCCACACTCAGAGCCAAACTCACTCACCCTAACTACACTGGCTGACTAGCTTTTAGGTAGGGTCATCCTTTTGGAGGCATCAACACTGAGCTTAAGACGTGTTCAGTTCCTCCTGTGTACCTTCAGCAGCTAAGCAGGCATTTGTTAAGGTAATGTGAGACTGCAGCAAATAGATGGGAAGCACGTACTTCGGGTCATTGAATCCAAACTGTGCTCTCACTTCAGCCTGTTTTCTGCACAGCAGGCCATGGGTCTAATGACTCTGTATCTCATTGAACTCCTAGGATAGCAGCAGTCTCCATTTCCTTTAGTGTCTTGCCTGTCTCTCCTTGGGGGAAAATCAGCTCCTTGTGCTTTTCTCATTCTAATGAGTCTCTAGGAGTTGGGAGCAAATGCATCTTAGAGATATCTGTGAAGAGGACAGAATACAGCTACCTGCATGGGGAAGGGGCACGGAAATGTACAGTGGTGCTTTATGTCATTAGATTCCGCTCCATGAGCATTTATGGAGTGCCTAGGCTTGGCACAAGGGAGGATTGGGGGTATTAAAATTTCTGAGAGCTTAACTACATCCCAGGTACCAGGACAGGAGCCTTACGGGAGCCAGCTGATTTTATTCTCCCCACTCCACGAGGACACACTACAGCCTGCACTTTAGATACAAGAAATGGAGAAGTTAAGCAGCTTGCCCAAGTCACACAGCTAGAGATGGCACTGATGCCAGGACCTTCTGTCTGCACCAAAGCCTGAACTCATTCCACTTTTCTGTCTGTCTCCTGGTGCTGAAGAGGCAGAGGAAAGATGCAAGTCAAACCTACAAGTAATGAGGGAGCTCTATGTAGTTAGACAGAAAGGAAGGAGTGTAGCATCCCAGTGGGAACCTCTAAAGAGGCAGGAAGATGCGATAGAAGGGATCTGAGTTCAAGGCCCACTTCTGCCACTTGGCTGCCCTCTTACAAAGCAAGGCAGAGGTGGCACTGAACACTTTGTGGGCTGTCCTCTCATGCGTTCCCCCCCACAGGAGGCCAACTCCTCGCACTAAAGGCTTCGCTTGTCTGCCCCCTCCCCTCAGAAGCTTTACCAATTTTTGTATTTTTCACTTAATTCAGAAAGCATTTATTAAATACCTACTATGTGCATAGTATGCATGCCTCCTGCTTTAAAAAATTCACAGCTATTCAATGTCAAGGATTTATTTGCATGTGTGAAATCAAATATATATCAGATTATTCACTACAGTGTTATCTGAATAGCAAAATAAAGAAGTGGTTAAATAAATTGTAGTACCTCCATACAAATGACTGTTCTTTAGCTGTCTTTGAAACTGAGGGAAAAAAAAAAAAACACCCAAGCTACATTGTTAAATAAAAGAGCAAGTGGCCGAACATTTGGCATGCTACCATTTACATGTATGTGTATAATACACACATATACATGTATGTTTGTGACTTGTGCAGGGGCACAGAAGAAACCAGTAACAT
The DNA here is from genome assembly GCF_024610735.1 of Ursus americanus. Classification (NCBI taxonomy): domain Eukaryota; kingdom Metazoa; phylum Chordata; class Mammalia; order Carnivora; family Ursidae; genus Ursus; species Ursus americanus. The sequence continues at coordinate 27,565,521 of NC_142145.1, forward strand.
TTGTTGCCTCCAGGAGAGAGCTAGATGGCCGAGAAATAGGAAGAGGAGGGAGACTTTTCACTATATATTAGTGCTTTTCAAACTCCCTGTGGGTGGAGGGAGCATCACTAGCTTTCCCCTCACTCATCACAGTCCAGTATGTAGTCTTACTGGGCACGTTTGCATACAGCTCACGCTGCATGTTGCTTACCATGTGACTCTGATGACATCTGACTAGTCTCTGGCCTTTTCCTGGACTGAAGTTCACTGGTTCTGTGCTTGGTTGACAATGTCACATTGCTATGAAAGTTTCAAACTCTCTAATTCTTACTCTGAATTTCTCTTATGTACCAGAAGCAAACAGTTCATGGACCAGCATTGCTATACACTTTTCTGAACTTTGACTTTGGAAATACTATCTATCCAAAGAAATCTGTTTTGTTTTTGTTTTTGTTTTTAATGCTAGTGACGTACCCTTAGCAGAGCAACCTTGTAAGAAATGAGGATAGATTTGGTGATCTTGGATTCCTTTGGGTTCTCTCTTCCAGCATCAGCTCTCTGCAAAACCGTGAGGTAGACCTAGAGTGTAGTTGGCTCTTTCACTACTCTCTGACAGATGAGCTTTGCAGCCGCTCCCCTTCCCCTTCAGGGAACTGCCTTTGAGTTCCCCCCCCATCCTCTCCCTGACTCTTTCTGTGGCTATCAACTCACTCTTACACAGATGTGCAGTCCTAATACAAACATAAAGTATTTCCTTTCCCACGTAAACAGAGGAATTGAAAATATAGTTTTCTAGACTGAAGGAAAAAAGGCATCCGGATTAGATGACAGATATCATTCTTGAGTATTTTTAGCTGGCCACCACTTACCACTGGTCAGCCCCCAGAGAGAGTACATGAGGAGACAGAAAAAGCCTGGAGAGATGGGGAGGTGGGTGTGGGAGACAGGGGTTCTGCAGACCATTCATGACAGGTAATGGCATGGTTTTGACAGGGAGGAGACTCTAAAATAGGGAATTAAGGGAAATGAGAGTAGCCATTATAGATTCACAGAATTCAATAAATTGGTGATTAGAACTAAACTGGGCAGAGTCATCTTAAAAAGCCATATAATCACCAGGTCAAAAGAAATCAGGCTGAACATTTTAACCTGTGTACAGGGAGAATGCACTGGAAGCATAGCAAAGTGGAGTCCCAGGGCAGATGTTGGCGGTACCCCTCCAAGCCATAACCAGGGGAGAGACGTCTGGACCCAAGAACATAACCTACTAGGTCCTCCTGGTGGCAGGAGTGTCCCTACTGCAGAGATGGTAGCATCAGCCTTGACCTACTACTCACCACCACAGAGCTCATCCCCCTTGAGCTTATGACATATGGATCAAGCAATCTGTTAATACAGTTTGCATTGCCATGTGTCTTTGCCCAGAGGGAGAGAATGTGTTGCCTTTTCTGTTATATGCTCATTATGAATCACTAAGCTGGCTCTATGCTCTATATTCCAGATTTTTGTAAACCTGAATAATGTGAATCTACTCTGGGGATGCAGATCCACTTTTGGTCAAGAAGAGAACTTAAGAGTATGAGCACATAAGGCTAAAGAACTGGCCATGAGCTGTTCTTATATCAACATGGTAGACACCGAGACCCTGTAGCAGCCAGAGAGCTGGAAGTTGTGGAATCAGCATCACAATGACTCTCTCAAATTTCTCAAGTTTCTTTTGGTCAGAGCAGAAGCTCTGGACCTAATCCTCATCAGGCTTCTGTACCGGTTTTGATTTGGCATGGCTCAACAATGGAATGGAGTGTGTCCAACATGCGATTACACAGTCACAAAAGCTGTATATTTAAGGCCATGTAAAAAGGCCCCATGTCAAAACAGCCAAAACAAAAGTCATGTACTTTTTAAGACCTGTTTTAAATTTAAAAAAATGTAAGAGGTAATCTATGTACATATTTAAAATATTAAAATGTATTTTTAAAGTACAGGCAGAAGTCTCCCACCCTTGCTCCGCTTGCCCAGTTTCCATTTCTCCCCAGAAAGTAACTCCTGTGACTAATTTGCTGTTCATTCTTATAAGTATTTTGGTATGTGTAAGCCAATGGGAGATATATATTTTTTTTCCTCTCTTTTTTACACAAAACAGCATACTTTAGGCTTTCTTTTTTTTCTGTGTACGTTGATTATCTTTTTATCAGTGTATCTTGGCGGTGTTTCCCTATCAGTACAAAAAGTTTTCTCTTTCAGGAATTCACATCATTCTCAGAGTCAATGAGATAAGAACACAGGATTTAGTATCAGATAGACCCAGCTTCATAACTTCCTATCTATGTACCTTGGGTGGGTTTCTTGACTTTCGTAAACTTTTAGTTTCTAAGTCTATAAAATAGGGGCAAAAAACCCCTCAGTTTACAAAGTTTTTATGAAGCCTAAATATATGTGGGCATCACGTATCCTGATTTCAAACTATACTATAAAGCTATAGTAATCAAAACAGTATTGTATTGGTATAAAAACAGATACATAGATCAATGAAACAGAATAGAGAGTCTGAAATAAATACATGCATGATCAATTAATTTATGACAAAGGAGCCAAGAATATATTATGGTGGAAGGATGGTCTCTTTAACAAATGGTTAACTGGGAAGACATACAGCCAAAGAATGTCAAAGAATGAAACTGACCACTTTCTTACACCACACATAGAAATCAATTCAAAGTGGATTAAAGACTTGAACATAAGACCTGAAACCATAAAACTTCTAGAAGAAAACATGGGAGGTTAGCTTCTTGACATTGGTCTTGGCAGTGATTTTTTGGATTTGAGGTCAAAAGCAAAGGCAACAAAAGCAAAATAAACAAGAAGGATTGTATCAAGCTAAAAAGCTTTTTCACAAGAGGAAGCCATAAACACAATGGAAAAGCATTCTGTGGAATAAGAGAAAATATTTGCAAACCATATATCTGATAAGGGGTTGATATCCAAAATATATAAAGAACTCATACAACTTAATAACAAACAAATAAATAATCTGACTAAAAAAGTGAACAAAGGAACCAAATTGGCTTTTTTCCAAAGAAAAAATACAGACAGCCAACAGGTACATGAAAACATGCTGAACACCACTGATCATCAAGAAAATGCAAATCAAAACCACAATGAGATATCACCTCACACCTGGTAGAATGGCTATCATCAAAAAGATAAGAAATAACAAGTGTTGGCAAGGATATGGAGAAAAAGGAATCCTTTTGCATTGTTGGTGGAATGTAAACTGGTGCAGCCACTGTGAAAAACAATATGGAGTTTCCTCAAAAAATTAAAAATAAAACTAACATATGATCCTACAGTCCCACTTCTGGGTATATACTAGGAAATGTAAACAAGATATCAAAGAGATATCTGCATTCTCATGTTCACTGCAGCATTATTCACAATAGCCAAAACATGGAAACAACCAAAGTATCCATCAATGGGTGAATGAATAAAGAAAATGTGATACACACACACACACACACACACACACACACACACACTCACTCACCTACATACACAATGGAGTATTATCCAGCCATGAGAAAGAAGGAAACGCTACCATTTGCGATAGCATGGATATACCTTGAAGGCATTATGCTAAGTGAAATAAGCCAGACAGAGAAAGAAATTTACTGCATGGTATCACTTATATGTCTGTTGGGGGGGGGGCGTGTAAAACTTATAGAAAGGGAGAGTAGAAAAGTGGTTGCAAGGGCTGGGGGTGGGGGAAATAGGGATAGGTTGGTAAAGGGTACAAACTTTCAAAGATAGATAGATAGATGATAGATGATAGATAGATAGATGATAGATAGATAGATAGATAGATAGATAGATAGATAGATAGATAGATGATAGATAGATCGATAGAGTGGAGCCCTTAGCACAACATCAGGAACATTAACATTGAGAGGAAGGAGAGGAAGGAATAAAAGAAGTGGAAGGAAAGGTAGAGGAAGAAGGAAAAATATCATGTATTAGCCTAATTTCCAAGTTCCTGCAATTTAGCCATCTGGGCACTAGACAATTCAGTTATCTCTGGTGGACTCCGTTTTCCTCACTTCTAAGTGAGAGGAGAATTACTAGATGGTTTACAAAGTTTTGTTTCTACAATTAAGTTAGAATTTAGTGCTCTGAAAGAATTCATTAACTTTCCAATTTTTAAATGTTTAACATGTTTTATTGTAGTCTACTTTGTACAACAGGATTAGGAAAATAAACATGAGATGCGTTTCCTTTCCTCAGGATACTCTACAGGTCAGATTTGGACAGGGAAAATACAAAGAAGGGGGCCAAGAAGAGGAAAGAGAATACAAGTTTTCCCCCAATTCTTATTTGAAGGAGGCATACAGAAGGTTCCACTAGGAACAATGGGGTTGGCTATGAAACCTGTGCTAAAGGCACGGTCAATGCCAGAATCCCCATAGCTAGTATGTGCAGCTGGCAGTAAAGAAGGCCTGCCTAGTGAATGAGTTTTTAATTCTTATCTCCGTGATAAGTTAGGTGGGAGGGATCATCTTCTTGGATACAGGGCAGTGCAAGTAGTAACACATATTCTGAGAAAATCTGGCTCAATCCATCTTTGAACTCACAATTCAGTTCAATCCCAGTTGTTTCACATACATGAAGTAGTTGCACATACTCACTATTGTAAACTTGGGTCAAGTCACTCACTTTCTTAATGCCTCAATTTCCTTATCTGTAAAATGGGAACAATAATAGAAGCCTACTTGTTAGGACTATTGATAAGATTAAATTAGCTAATATGTGCAAAGTACTTAGAATAGTACCCAGCACCTAGTAAGTCTTGTAAAAATATTTACCATCATGGTTATTGTTAATTAGAGTCAGAAACCGTACTAATTGCTAGAGAGCATATGAGGATCCAGGAGGTAGCATCCTTGCGGTCAAAGAGAAGTATCTATATGAAAGCTGAAGCCACTGTCCTTTAGACTTAACATTTGCCCTATAGGCCTGGGGTCCACTTATGTTCTCTAAGATAAGCACTTTTGATTTCTTCAGGCAACAACTGCTCCCAAGTGATTAGGCTCTCTATATCCAGACTTTAGACTAACTTAAATCTTTTATATTGTATGTCAATCAACTATTGTCCACAGGAGGTAGAGAAAGCTGATCAGCACTTTCTAAATAGACTGAAGAACCCCTAGACAAAATGATGAGATGTTCCTTGATTTGATGCCAAAATGCTATTATTGTATCTTCACTTGGGAATCCAGAGAGATGAAACACTCAGTACATTCTTTCCAGGATGATACAATCCATACCAAGATGGGCACTGCCCACTTCTGCAGTTTTGAGTCAATTGTAAATACCACCCCATGTGATTGAAAAGGGTGGTGCCTATTCTCCTCAGGCAAATATTTTTCAAGATTATTTTTTTAGAGCAATTGTAGATTCACAGCAAAATGAAGAGGAATGTACAGAGATTTCCCATATACTCCCATGCATCCATAGCCTACCACATGATCAATATGCCCAACTCTGCCCAAGTGGTACATCTGTTACAACTGATGAACTTACATTATAATGACAGATTATAATCATCCAGAGTCCATAGTTTATATTAAAGTTCACTCCTGGTGTTGTGCATTCTACAGATTGGGACAAATGTATAATGATGTGTATCCATTATTATACGTGTATCTGTGTATCTGTGTATCCATTTTCACTGCCCTAAAAAACCTCCATGCTCTGTTGGGCAAATTCTTGTTGGGACCTTTCTTGTAGATGAAATAAAATCACTTTTTGACCAACCCTAAGACAAATTGCCAATATCCCAGCTTATAAAGTTCTTTTTTTCTTTCTTTCTTACTATTCTCATTTTTCCTAAAAGGAAATAACAAGAAAAATGGGTGATTCTACATGTTATACATTCTTCAGTCTCTTCCAACTTTTGCCCTTCCCCCCCAAAATCATCAGAAATACAAAAAATGATCAGGAGTCAACTAGAGCAAAACCAGCTGAAAGTGGTTGATTTGCAGTTGGGTTTTTGGGACCAATTGCTATGATAAATGTTCTTTTAAGTAGCCAGTTCTGCAAAGGATATAGACTGTTTACATATGATTAATTAAGAAATAATTATCTTTGACTGGGGGAATATGAGACAATAAATGGACCATAAAAGCTAAATAAACACTCAGGCTGCTGCCTTTAGTTTCAGTTGGTGCCAGGAATATTTATGACTTTTATAAAAGACATGATAAACTCTCCCCCCATCCACCCATCATTTCCAAAATCCAAAGGCATTGTGAAATCACTCTTGACACTTTTGTTTTTTCCATGTTCTCTGCCTGTGGACGTGTCACATCAAGAGAGTGTATTATTTCACAATCATCATGATACTTTCTTTTTTTTTTTTTTCTCTTGTCGAAGACTGTTGACTTAGAGGTCATCACCAGTGATCTCCACTGCTTCATCTTCTTCTCTTACCTGCCCTATAGAAATGACCCAGTAAAGATTCCCCAGTGCCTAGCCCTCCCCATTGCAGCCCATCTTGCACGTTGTTGTCAGTTAAATCTGCCTTGGGCATGGCATTCTCATGCTCAAAAGCAAGCAAATGCCCCCAAAAGCTCAATCTTTTTTCTTTTTCTTTCTTGTCGAGGGAATAAAATCCAGACTGTTTAGTCTGGCCTTCAAGTTGCTATCTTTCATGAATTCAAGCATTTAGCATTGAATCCTCACATATGAGAGGCACTGTATTAAGAATGTAAATACAAGTAGTATGTGTTCCTTGATCCATGGAACTTATAGTTCCAGTAGAATGGGGAGGACATGTAAATAAACAAATAAGTGCAGCAAAGTTGAGTTTAACCAAAAAATATGTGCTGGGCATGGTGGATGCACGCACATGAAAGAGCATATAATTGCATTGTTTCTGGAAAGTATAGAAAGGTTTCTATCAGGAGGTTGAAATTTTCAATGGGAATGTTGAGCTGAAGCATATTGAATGGTGGTGGGTGATTCTCTAGAACACAAGGTAGGAAAGGGGATCCTGAGTGGAGGGTGTAGTGTGGAATAAGAAAGCACGTTTGGGAGTAGCTAGAAGCTTGATGTGTGAAGTAGATGGGATATGGTAAAGAAATAAGTTGGGGACAAAAGCAGATCACACAGGAGACTATTTAAAGAGGTAAGAATTATCCTAGTGTGGCAAAGACAATCTAAAGACAGGTTTTAAGTGATTGGATTTTCATTTTATATACATTCTCTGATTGTAGGTGTGAAGGAGGGATTAGCAGAGGACAAAGAGGGTTGTAGTGAGACTGGTTAGGAAAACTTTTCAAGAGTCCATATGAAGGGTGCTAAGAGCCCAGATAATAAATTGCAACAGCACATTTGAAAGAGCATTGATTTAGGAACTTGATGGACCTGGGATGCTACTTATAATACTATGTGACCCACGCCAAGTCATTTAGTCTAGTCATGCCCTAGGTATCCTCAGCTATAAAATGGAAATAATGTTGTCTACCTCCCACGATTGTTGTGAAGATAAGCTGAAATAATTTTCAGAAAGTGTTTAACACAATGTCTCATGTACAAAGAGACTCAATAAAACATAGCCAGTATAAATGCATAACAATGAGGATGAAGGATGTAAAGATGTAACAAGCACTAAAGAAGTAAAATCTACTGGATAGGAGTTGGTCCCTGATTTCATGTTGAGAGTTAAAGAAAGGGCAATCAAGGATTATACCTCATTTTTTTTTTTTTTACAAAATTTGATAGGTAGATAAACTGAGGGGAAGAGGTGATTTGGGGGAAAAGTGGTGAATTCAAATGGAAATATCCAGCAAGTGGTTTGATAAAAGCATATGGAATTCAATTTAAAAGCATGAGTTTATAGTAAAGATTTGAGAACCCAGAGCATACTGATGGCAATGCAAGTTTCAGAATTGGCTGAGATTGCCTAAGGAGAAAATATGAGGTGAAGGGTGAAGATGACCTCAGGAAGAACTCTGAGGAAATCCAGCATTTAAAAAATTGAGAGGGCAAGAGAAACCCAAGAGTGGCCAGGGGATGGGAGAAATGTGGAAATGGGGAGGACATGGAAACCAGGGGTTGAGAGCATTTGAGGAATAAGGGCATCATGGATAACATCAAATGTAAAAGGGAAAAAAAGAGAGAGAGAGATTACATAAGAAAATCATGGATTTGCATTCATTTGACTTAGAAAGTTAGGAAGTCATTAATGGCATATGCTGGAGAAATTTCCTTGGGTTGTTGTGGGCCAAAAGCCTTATTATGGTGATTGAGAAGTGAGCAGATGAAGGAATGATAGAGACAAGTACAGAATATTATTTGGAGGAGAATTTGAAAAAAAAAAAAGATAAAGAGATAAAACATTGAGAGAGGGTTTTAAAAGATGTGAGGAGTAACTAGAAAATGCTTACAGGTGTAGGGAATGAGCTATGGGGAAACAGTTTAAAAATACATGCAAAAAAGGAAATAACTGATGAATGAAGGCAAGAGGGGAAGAATCCAGATCACAGATAGGTGAAGGGATTAGCTCTGAGCATCTGCCATGGAAGATCTTCAATAGCTCTTATTGAAAACAATATGCTGATATGCATGCCAACTACTGTAGGCAGAATGATCTCCCCACAGAGGTCCACGCCCTAATCCCTAAAACATGGGAGTATCTTGTGGCACATGGCAAAAGGGATTTCACAGATGCAGTTAAGGTTACAGACCTTCAAACAGGAAGATTATCCTGGATTATCCAGCTGAACACAATCTAATCATATGAGCCCTTAAAAGCAGAGAACTTTCTCTGGCCAAACTGAGAGGGAGATGGCAAAAAAAAGAAGTTGGGGAAATTTGCAGCCCCATGGAAAGCAAAAGAAGAAATGCAGGCAGGCTTCAGGAGCAAAGACCATCCCTTGGATGACTTCAGTCCCCAGATCACAAGACCTCAATTTTGTCAGAACCTCAGAAGGAAGCACAACCTTGCCAACACTTTAATTTCAGTCTAGCAAGAATACACAGAGGACCCAAATAAGTCAAGCTGGACCCAGGCTTTAACACACAGAACTGACTGCTAAGCATGTGAAAATTTGTTAAGGCAGCAATAGGAAACTAATACACAGGCTGATAGCCTACAGGGAAGAGGGAGGGTGGAGGTGGCAATGAATGCCCAAGGACAACCAACACCTTGCACCTGCTTTTCAGTTACTCAGCCAGCAAGGCTTTTGACCTGCCCTGGTTGTCAGGTTCTTGCTGCAGATTTATGGCACGAATGTGTGGGCAATGATTGTCCAAAGTTATGCTAATGCTGAGAGAGCAAGAGCAGAATATAACCTTTCCCTCCAATTTTACCCCTCGCTGCCCTCTATAGCTGAGCACCTCCCAATGCATCAGTCTCATGAGGATTCCTCACTTGTGATAGTTATTAGTTCCTGGAATTCATATTAGCTTCTTGCTTCTACAGCTCTTCAACAGTTGATCTGTGGGACTTAGCCAAGGACTGCCTATTTCTCTATCTTGGCAAAATGGAATTCTTGGGTCTATTCTCTGTGCCAGAATCTTATGTGATCTCATTTAATCAGATACAAACTTCACATAACAAATGTTTTACTACTGTTTAACAAAGAAGCAGACTAAAAAATAGTAAGTAATTGCCTGAGGACACATAGCTAGTAGGTGACACAGCTGTTTGGTCCTGGGTATTCCTAAAATATGAAATCTGTTCTCTTAGGGTAGCATGCTGCCACAGAAATATTTGCATTTTAAGTCTTCTTAATAAAGAGAGAGATGTTGATCCCGGGGAAAGGTATTTCAAGTGTTGGAGGTCCTGGAGGATTGAGAAAGTAATCACATCTTGTTGACAGCTTCCTATTCTGCCAACTCATGGTGCTGGCCCAGTATGTGCAGAGAAAACACGGACAGTTATGTTAGGAAAGCCAAAGGTGACTACTCCTAGAACTTTCTCAAGCCCAGGGTAAAGTACAATTCATTGTTCTCTATGACAGTAATCCTGATTATGGATAAAAGTAGGAGGCAGCTCTCTACTTAGGTTGGAGCCCTGGGTTTGAGCCTGTTGGCCACCACCTATCAGTTGTATGACTAAAATTTCTGTGCCTTAGTTTTCTCATCAGGAAATTCGGGATAATAATGTGTTTTGTTTTTTTCTTCTGGCAGATGTCTGAAAAATTGATCCCTTAGAGTCTCTCTAGCCCCAAAATATGGAATTCTCTGATTCTCAGTTGAGTTTTACCAAGGCTCTGCTGTAGGCTCTGCTGTAGGGTCTGCCACGGAAGATCTTCCCGACTGGGAAGTGAGCTAACCTGCTTGCCTGCATTTTCCATTTGAGTAAATCTCACTTCTTAAATATTTCCCTTTACTTAATGCAGTTTGACAAGTAGCAATGAACTCCCAAGTTACCTCCCTGTGAATAATGTCCCATCGCCTTATCTGTGTTGTTGTTGCATGTCACAGAGGAACTCCATAAAGCCAACATATGACCCAGGTGTCAAAACACCATTTCAGGAAATAACTTGGAAATGAATTTTGATCACCAGGACACAGTCCATCCATTCAGGCCAGGGAGACTTAGCACTTCCTGTGGCTCACTCAGATCTGAAAATAGCATTCTAAAGCAAATGTGGAGGAAGTAATTAATTGTGTAAAATAACACACAGATTTTACCCTGAATTGCAGAATTGCCTGTATTCCAGCCCTGTTGGGACATTTATAAGAGCAATCTTTTCCCACAGTGAGCAAATCTAAGCCAGCCATGAAAATGACCACTGGCCAAACTGCCCCTGGCCTAGGGAAATGGAGGAGGCAGGTCCTAATGAGACATTAAACATAGTCTTTCTTTTTTTCCCCCATGAACTTCTAAGCCTAGAAAAATGTTCTCCTCCTCTTCCTCTGTCTTGGTCTCTTTCTTTCCTTCCTTTTCACTTTTTTTCTTCTCTAGGTTTTAGGACCCTTATTCTACTACTTCTACCATGAGGTTTCATTGAGTGAAATCAGATCATTCCTTAAGAGCAGGTTTGGATGGGGGAATCGTGGAAGAGGATAGGAAGACATTAATTTTGCTTCAGTGAATGCCCTAGAGAAAACAGAATGGAAGAAGCATATAAAATAGTAATTATGATAATGAAGTTAATGGGTAATACACTATTATATTTGGTGGGAAATTGGTCCTTTCTGACACCAAGACTCTAGGATTCTATAAAGACCACTACTACTCAGGTCACTACTGCTGCTACTACCAATACAAATAGTATTATTACTACTAATGGTAATGATGAAAACCCATCTAAATTACTATAACATTATATTTGTCAAAGTGCTTTTTCTATTTTTTATTTTATTTGACACTTACAAGTATATAAGGCAGGTAGGGAAACTATGGCATTATTATCCCTCACTTTGTTGACACTGGAGGCAGCTGGGCCTCAAAGAACCCAACGATGCCACTCAAATGCACAGCAGAACACTCGGGACTGAACCCAAGCCTCTTGATTCACTGTTTGGGCTCATTGCATTATACATTACTCTAAGCCTTCATTAATGATGACAGGATCTTTCATGGAGACAAATTTTGAGGGCCCATAGGAGAGAGAACAATGGTTAAAGAGGTAGAGGAGGGAAAAGGCATACAAGGGTGAATCTATAATCATTGAGCTTCCCCTTCCAGAGGCTGCTTTTGTTAGGAGATACTTGTATGTGTGTGTGGCGGGGTGACGGGGGTAGGGCTGTGGGGAAGACCAGAGGCCAAACTTTGCAACCATTTCTCCAGGCTCAGCATTCCTTCTGTGTGCTGTCAGCAAAAAGGAACAGACAGAGGTGATGTTTTCATTGAAAATCAATTCACCCAATGTGCACAAGATCGCCACAACATGGCACCCAAATGGGCCAATTCCCTGCAATTTTCCACAGAATTACCCTCCATTCGTCTTCACGGTCAACTAAGCTTATCTCTTGGAGAGAACAGAGTCCAGGGTGGCTGAGTTATACTCTGATGCCAACTGTAAAATATCCTGTTGTCCTGACAGCTTGTGAGACATGCAGGGAAATGCGGCATGTGCTGGAGATGCTAACCGGAGTTTCTGACATGAAAGCATCTGAAGGCTGGTGCCAGGTAAAGAAAAGGATGAGTGTGCCAACCTCAGATCAGGCCAACCATCAGTTTCCCAGGAGAAAGTTAAAGACTTCGGGGAGAAAAATAAAACAAAACAGACGAAAACCAACAAAATTCAGTTCTTCCTTAGAAAGAAATTGGACAGTTTTAGGATGGTGCTGGCTGAAAACCTAGATGTCCTGCTATCCAAATGAAACGAGTCCTGATGTCTGAATAGTCCTTTAAAGTTGACAAAGAACTTGTACCTGCGGGATCTCATTTGGATTCTACAATATCCCTAGGAGCAAGTTATAAGACATTTTATCCCTATCTTCTTTGTGAGTGAACTGAAACAGAATCTAGAAGGTTTATCCAAAGCCACAAATGAATTGGTTATGGAGTTAGGCCTTGAACCAGGCTTCCTGACAGCTGTCTTTTGGCTTTCTCTCCCTCCCGTGCCCTGGCTGTTTTGTGTCATGCAAACTAGTTCTTTCCTCCATCTCTGTAATATATGTAATTCCGTGACTTCTCATGGGGCACTGGACAAGGCATTGGCAGGAAGTCACAATTCTTGATTTCCAGGCACTCACTGCCAGACTACAGTGCAGGGAACACAGCACTGTTTTAAGAGTGCATTCTGCTGCAGGGGCCATGAGGCAGGAATCCTAACCATCCAGGGGCAACTCAGTCTTCTACGCGTATTGGGCCCATGTCTGCTAGCCCCAGGCCTCTTCTCAGGGCTGCGTGTCCTCCTCTTTTTTGGACGGGAATTCCTGAATCTTGAACATGTGCCCTTTACAGCACTACATTCTCTCCTCTCAATCTAGAACCTGATATCCAGTTTGATTTTTCCAGCCTCCCTGTCACTACTTTTAATATTTTATGGTTACTCCTCTGACTTTTGATTGTTTGACTCTGTCCAAGTGCCTTCCCTGGACCAATATTTTTGGCTCTACCTTAGACCTACCACACAGTTTCTCTACTATTCTCTCCGGTTCTTAGTAAATGCCTGACTTTTAACTGGTTAGACGTAGGAATTCTAATTCATTCAACAAATCCTTGTGGGACACCTACAAGGCACAAGCCTGTGCTGTCTCAGTGATGTTTGTAGGGACTCGTGTCTTTATTCTTGGTCTAGTGAAGAGAGAAGACACTGAGGCATTTTATCTTAACATCTTGTCCCTATTTCAGCGGTTCCAAGGCAGAATAGATGGAGCTGGAGAGCATTCCCTGCTTGGAAGGATGTCGGTATGACTGCTTAATAGATTTGGAAGGAGGGCTCTGTTGCAATTCTTCATTTCCTTTGTCTATTATTGCAGGTTTTCATTAACCTTTGAGGTTTCTTCATTTTGTGGTTTGCATTTTAAGCATTTTCTGGTTTTGAAACTGCCTAGCAAATAATTCCTTTTGATCCAACTGCTTCCCTCAATTACTATTATATTTAACTCTTTTGTAAAATAGCAAACTCCACACCCCCTGGATATCTCAACCCATCATCCCACCCATCTGCACCCCTTATGGTTCAGGGTTTCATTTAGGAACTAAGCTTCATGCGCTTGAGGAAATGGTCCACAAATGCTAGATTCTGCTTCTCTCCCCACCTGGGCAGGTCTCTTCCTTCTTCTAATCCTGACTGAAAGAAAGAAGAAACAAGGAAGAGGGGGGAAGAAAGGAAAGGGAAGGGAAGGGAAGGGAAGGGAAGGGAAGGGAAGGGAAGGGAAGGGAAGGAAAGGAAAGGAAAGGAAAGGAAAGGAAAGGAAAGGAAAGGAAAGGAAAGGAAAGGAAAGGAGGAAGGAAATGGGGAAGGAAGGAAGGAAGAGTGGGGGACAGGGAGGGAGGGAAAGAGGCTAGATGAATGAATAGATACTTTGAATGTTTGCCATGTGGCTTTATAAACATAATGGCATACATCTCAGTAGTATACATCCTCCCCTCTACAAATCCTGCCTCACATGCAGATTTCTGCATTGACAGTCCGCTTCTGGATGATCCTTGACTCCCTCAGTCATTCAAATACTAGCACTTTGTAAATTTTAGTCAAAGACAACCCTACACAAAAATATAAATTAAGCAATTTTGTATTATAGTATTGATACAATAGCTAACATTTATGGAGTACTAACTATGTCTTAGCAATTACAAAAAGTCATGCATTATTTCATTTAATTTTTACTGCATGAGTAGGAGCTAAGTGTTTTATGTCCATCTTACAGAAGAGGAAGCGGTGGTTTTGAGAGATAATGTAAGTTCCCTTCTCAAGGTGGCACCACTAGGAAATGGCAGAATGAGACTGAATCCAGGTCTCTCTGATTCTAGGCTCTTCAGTTTCTCAGGATACTAATGCAAATGGACACCCAGAGGGTGCCATTGCCATCTCCAGTGAGCCACCTCCTTACCTTGTAAATACCTCAGGAGCCCTAAGAAATGCATGACAATCAGACAAAAGGACTGGATAAGGACCCTCTGTTGATCTATAATTTGCTTCTTCTAAAGATTATTTTTTCTTACTTTTTAGAAAAATATATCAATGGAAGTTATAGTATTTCCTTCCCAGAGTCCTGGGGCATGTGTACTCCCCTTTAAAGACCATGGTCTTAGCAACAGGGAACCACTGAAGGTTGATCATTGAAGGGCAGGCTGTGAAGAAGGACACTGTCGTGATGGTGTCGAGGATAGGAGGGGTAAGAAGGCTAATGGCGGGGAGGGCAGGAGACCGTTACAGCTGTTTAGGCGAGATATGGAGAGGCAGAGGTGATAGGGAGGGAGAAGGAGCTGGCCAGATGAGATTTTGGAGGGTGAATTTCAGGAACTGCTGGCTGCTAGAATGCAGGCAGTACTGTGTATTCCTGTCAGGAACATTTGCATTTTAAGAGAGGCTGCCTGGGGGAATTGCAGGCTACCTCCAGGGCAAGAGGAGATGTATTTTAGGGGTGGGAGGGTTACATCATCCTGTTTGCTGTCACCCTTGCAGAAGCTTCTGAAAGGTCTTGGGGGCTTCTTGGAAGTCCAGCTCCCAGGAGAGTCAGCCCCTGAAACTCACCAGGAAAGTGCAGACCATTCTCAGCCAAGGAGAGCCGCTCAGGGAAAAGGATTCTCAGGGAATTAGAGTCGTCTTCCATGACCCATTCTCTACTGCCAGAGCCATTCCCTGCCTTGCTGAAGGGAGAATCTTCATGCAGGCAAAACCAGGTTGATTGTCCCCTTCTCGCCTCCTCATTGCACACTCGTGAAATCATAGTATTCTAGAAGACTCAGAAATGATAGAAGTGATAAGAAATGACAGCAGCAAAGTAGCACCCAACCTCTACCCAATGCTCTAATCTCATCTCATCTAAGAGGGCAAGAGGTGGTCTTGTTCACTGTGCTGTTGTCTGCACCTACAGCACTGCCTGCCCTTCAGTAGGCCCTCCGCGGAGATCACTGCATGAGTAAATTAATGGATGAATGACCAAGTCCTTCTGTAGAGATGCTCATGTCTCTCTGCCTCAACACTTCCAAACACGATGTGTTCAGAACACAGTGTGTCCCAAGGTGGTATTTTGCATTGTTCAACAATTATATTAAGAGCAAATTCTTCTTGTCCTTTAATAAAATATTTCTCCTTGTCATTCTCTGTGGTCTTGAGTTTGCACTGGAGGAACTTGGAACAAGGCTGCCTCCTTTTCCACAGGGCACAGCTTCAGATCCTTGAAGACAGTTATTTTCCCACTGAGATTTCTGCTTGGGTCAATTCCAGCTGGTTTATTCAACCATTCTTCTCAGGTATGTTGTGGTTTCCAGATTCTTCACCCTCACCATCCAGCCCTTCCATGAAAATCACTGGTAGTATTAACAGGACAAGTAGTCACAGTAGTAGCAAGTTTAACAGTAGCAGCTTGCATAATATTGCCAGGCATACTAATAATGTTTTCCACTTGTGTTGTGGTTCATAAAGGACTTTCACAGCTCTTGTCTTATTTTACTCTCACGGTAACACTGGGAGGTCGATACTACAGTCTCTCATTTTACAGAAGAGGGAACTGAATGTATCACTTGCCGAAGTTCTCATATCCAGCGCTCTGCCTTCAAGCCAGTGTGCAATATTCCTTCTGCTACAACATGTCTTTTTTAATGTGTTGCCAAGCACTAAATACTCCAGATGTGGCCAGGAACACCACAAATCTTGATGGGAAAAGAAGCAGAAGGCAGAACCAAGACCAAAGAGCTGCCTGGCGTGGGAGGTGCATAGTATGTGAAGGGGTGCTGGGCAAGGCTGGTGCTGACGGCTGATTGTGTGTGTCTGTGCATGTGTGTGTGTGTGTGTGTGTGTGTGTGTGTGTGTGTGTGAAAGAGAGAGAGGAAAAAAAAAACAAGAACGCCAGGGTGTTTTCATGTCTCTCCTCCCTTCTCCCTCTCTCCACCTCCAGACTGGGCACCAGACTTTCTCCCCCTCAGCAGCAAGGGAGAGCCCCCAAAGCAGGGCAGCTGGGGAGCTGCTTACCTGGGACCCACCACAGATTCCTCAGGTCTGACCTGGGCCCTCTCTGGGCAACTTGGTCTTCCCCACTTCCCCTCTTAAGTCACCACATTGTGTTAGCCCCTGGGGAACACTTCTGGGTTTTCTCCTGGAAAATTTAATTTAGCAGATTTATAATACATACTTCAGTTCACAAAACATACCACTGAACAGTGTTGGGCAACTGAATTTTTCTGCAAATTTCCAACAGGCCAGAGCTTAGGAAGCATAAAGCACATCTGGCTGAACTGGACAGCCCAGCCTACCTGCGCTGGGAGAAATCAGCCCCCAGTGGGCCTGGATGTGCAGACACACAATGTTCCCTGTTGATGGGGGTTTCAAAGTGTTTGTTTCCTGGAATGGGGGCCAGCAGCCCGAGTGCTGCGGCTGGAAAAGGCCCTCAGGATTTATGAGCCTGCAGAAACTCTGTGTGCTGCTCATGTAATAAGAGGGAGACAGAACGTTCTGTCACCACGTCAGGTTCTCATGCACCAGGCCTTCTGGGAATGTTTCCCCAGTCTGAGAATTGAAGGCAGATGGAGGCAAGTTCTTTGGTTCACTTACACCCATCTTCTCTCCTTCTCAAATGCTACTCAAATCCAGAGAACCTGGAGGAACTCAAAGGAGAGATAGCACAAAGCAAATACTTCCCAAGGCACAGTGCTCTTAGGAAGGCTTTTCTGATTGCTCTGTTACCCGGGCTGACACCTCAATGGCACAACGGCTCAGTCAGTCAGTTAGTCAATCAACAAAAGGATATTGACCATCTCCGAAGGGGCTGTGCCTGGCATTGGATAGGAGGGCTAGAACAAAATCCTACACAGACACTGCTTCTCCGTAGGTAGACATCCACAAGAGCGAAAACGAGAAGAGACAGTTAATTATTAATCAGGACTAGATTCTGGCGCTTTAGTGCCTGACTGGTCTGGGAGGGCAGAGGCGCAATGGCTTTCATCTGGTAGAATACAGAATGGGATTCTGGAGGCCACGGGGCTTTAACTGGACTGGGAAACTAGACACAATGGAAATACCGAAGGGCCAATCGGACCAGACCAAATGCAGTTGTGCCCTGCTTTGCAAAAGTTTGCCTTATACCACTTGGCTTCTTTGAAAGACCTACGTGAGTACCTGTTTTGCTAACCAAAAGATATTCGAAGAGGATTTTTGCTTTCATGAGAAAAGGTGAAAGGCAAAAGTAGCCTTTCACTGTTCCGCAGCCACCGGGTCTGTTCCAGAGGCAGCGCAAGCCCGAACCATGCAGGCGGCCCCACCAACAGCACTCAGCACCTCGGCCTCCCTGCAGAGGCCTTCGACTGTGCCCAGATGCTTTATCTCGATGGATATTTGTGCAGCCATCAGCAAGATGTGTCCTAAGTTATCAGAAAAGCCTCAGAGAGGTTATTTTTGGGGTCTGGGAACATGCAAACGTTTTTCCATATAAATTAATGGTTGACGGCATCTTCACTTGACGCTGTTTCACCTTACCAAAGATTTCACAGGGAACTCCCTGCCTTCAGACAAGGGGAAACCTGTAAAGACAGCCTAATCTAGGAACTAGAAGCCCCAGTGAGTGAGGGCCCCTGAAGCATAGCATAAAAGTGAATGGGGTGGGCAGTTATAAAAATGAGATGGGGATTATTGTTCCCTGTTGGGAGCTGAGTAAAAAGCAACTATCTTAATGAGCTGAATTGTGTGCATGCAATCTGTGTTTTAACTTGCTGGTGACCAACAGCTAAGTTAGTCTCTGCCAGGGGCCAGCACACTTTTTCTTTTAGGGTCAGGCAGTAAACATCACAGGCTTTGCAGGCTGTATGGTCTCTGTTGTAACTACTCAACTCTATGGTAGTGGGAACCCAGCCACAGATAATACATTAATGAACAAGTGGGGCTGGGTTTAAATAAAACTTTATAGATGGATGCTAAAATTTGAATTTCATGTAATTTTCATGGGACGTGGAATCTTATTCTTCTTTTGATTTTTGAATCAAAATGTAAAAACCCTTCTTAGCTTGTAGGCCATACAAAACAGGGAGCAGGCTGGAATTGGCCCATGGCCGCAGTTAGCCGACTCCTGGTCTAGGAGAAACAGTATCACATTTGTGGTAGAAAAGGAAGGATGGAGAGGAAGATGGAGAAAAATGGCATTTATTAAGTACTGACATTTACCTCTATGTGAGTTTAAAGTCATTTGTTCTTTGCTTGCTTCACATAGGTAAGTGGTTCTTGAAAAGAACCTCTCTTAAAAATATTAAAAAGGAGTGTATTTTTTTTAAGTGAGCCATGCTGATGGTAATTCATAGCCACACTGGTTTGTGAATGTTTTATCTCAATTATGTTAGCCATCATTGGCTATACTTTCCCTGAGGGCCAGCACCTGTGTTATGGCCACTGTATTTATATTGGCTCCCACAGACTTTTTTATGGAGTGGGCCTATGGTAATTTATTATTGTGTTGAATCAGCAAATTTGAGAGTATTCTATGTGCACAGTACTAAGTATTAAAGGGAGCACATAATGAAAATATAAGACTTGGACCATAAAGCATAAACCAATCTCTCTGGAATTTTGAATCCTGGTTTATTGTTTTTAAAATGTATCATAAATGCTCAGCAATTTCAGACCCAATTTTCTTTCTTTTTAACATAATGATGCTTTCCTACTTATTCACTTCGATTCCCCGCTGATCTTTTCTTCCTCTTCTGTGACACCTTCCCACACCGCCAGTCTGATCTCTCTGTTCCATGATCATAGTGTGTGCATAGCTTACAGCATGTTTGCTTTTATTTCCTTCCTCCTGTTCATGGCACATGTCAGGGGATGCCTCTTCTTTGCCCTTTCTAGCAGTCTACATCCATACTTTAAGGTCAGGCTTGGATCCTATTTTAACTTAAATATATCCTTTTTCTCCTCGTAACTCCTCAAATCCTGAGGTCCTGGCCTAGTCATCTTCTTTCATTTTGCACATCAGGTCCACAGAGAAAGGTGGAGACAACCTTAACTTGCAAGCAGAGATGGCCTCTAGGCCCCTTAAGTTCTAGCCAGTGGCCACTGAGAATACACTTGAGAATATACTTATGCCAAACCCCTGTGTCATTTAAAATGACACCAGAGGGGAGCCTGGCTGGCTCAGTTGGTCTACCAACTGTGACTCTTGATCTCGGGGTTGGAAGTTCGAGCTCCACATGGGTGTAGGGATTACTTTAAAAAATTGTTTTAAATCTTTAAAAAAACTAAAACAATAAAAATAAAAGAGAAAATGATCAGTACTAGAGAGGATAAGGATAATAGGATGGAGAAAGAAGATTCAGAGAAGAATGGATGAGGGAAACTGGGGCAGGAAATCTTAGAACACAAACCAACGTGTTTAGCATGACAGGGAAACACAGAAGATGGAGCGATGGGGAATTAGAAAAGCCGTCCTCACCCTCGTCTCTTTCTAAAAGTTTAGGAAAACTAATTTCAAATAAAAATTAGAGACATATTGCATGGAGCACTGGGTGTTATATGCAAACAATGAATCATGGAACACTACATCAAAAACTAAGGAGGTACTGTATGGTGACTAACATAACATAATAAAAAATTTTTAAAAATTAGAGACAGAAAAGTATCAACTTTTAAATCCTTTAAGATCTTTTATAGTAAAAAGAGAATTAAGAGGTAGAATAAAAATATGCCCATGAAGCAAAACTCCAGCCTGTCGTTTCAGAATGAGCTCGAAGATATGAAGAAAATGTTAAAAGATACAAAAGAAGAACAGCATGGATTAGAAAGACCTTAGAAATGAAGTGACAAGACTCAGGGACAGATCTGAAATCAATAAAAATATGTCCAGAAGTGAAAAGGAAAGCAGAAGGAATACCAGAGTGAATGAACACAAAACGAAAATACCTGACGAGCAATGGAAGGTTAAGTGGAGGAAAAAATTTAAAATAAAAAAAGGAGTAGAATGAAGAGGGAAGAAGGATGTGTGACATTGTGGCTAAAATTGGAGCCACACAAAGAAGATTCTGGAAGGGTAACAGGAGTCCCTGAAGAAGAAAACCAAAACGAGGACGCAGAATAAATCATCTGAAAAAATTAGGTTCAGAAAAACTTTCCTTAAAAGAAATTTAAGTTACATATTTAAGAGATTATTGACCCACACCTAAATATATTCTAGTACAATGATTGGATTTTAAAGCAAAAGCAAAAGCAAGTGACTTACAAAGAAAGAACATTAGATCATCATTTTCAAAAGCAGCATTTCGTGCCAGCAGAGACGGAAGGACTTATTTCAAAGACTCAAGGAAAGAAGGAGTGAGACAAGGATTTTATACACAACAAATGGACTTTCAAGTGTAAAGGGCACCAACCCATTGACCTGCAAGGACTCAGGAAATTATACTCCCAAGAATCTTTTCTTAGGAATTCACTTGATTTTGAGCTTCAGACACCAAAACAAGTAGAGACATTGGCCGAATTCCAGTGGTTAAGTACTAAATAGTCAGCTACTTTTAGAGCTAAGATTGAATGCGTGTCAAAGGAGAGCAAGTATATGTGTTCTTTATGTTCTGATAATATGGACGGAGAACAGCAATAAAGATGAGAGAAGGAGGAAAGCTCATGCTATTTTTTCCCCACTTTTTAGAAAATCATATTGATGATGGTATTAAGTTGTTCCACGGAGACTGTTGTATATATGATGTGGAATAGAAAAAATGAATAATTATGGTTCTTCTATTTCATTTGCCTTTATGTCCTTAAGATTTGTGGTATGAAAGAAAAACACAGATGTAAGTTTTAGTAAAAATGCTTCATTTAGTAAAAATGATTCCATTTCAGTATTTGATTTAGAAGTATCAGTATGAACATGCACACCAAGTTCATACTGATATTTTCAGTTCAAATTTATTTCAAATTATCTATCTCTGTCTGCCTATCTATCTATCTATCCATCTATCTGTCATCTATCCCTAGTGCTCAGAATTTGGTCTTGAAATACCATTTCCCATTTAAAAATTTATGAAACAAAGCAAAATAAGAGTTCCTAGAGAAATGGCTCATTTAAGGTCTGAACAGAAAACAATTACAAGATGAGCTTAGAACATCTCATCACATCAGACAGCTAAGAAGCTATCAAAAGCACTAGGTTATATGAAACTGCTGGGGTTAGACAAAAAGCATTCAGGAGCCAACTTGAAGAGACTCCAACTGGCCACATATGGGCCAATTTGAGCTTTAATAATGATAATAATTGCCATGGAGTGAAACCCTTCAAATACGTTTAAATCCCTAAGTTCAAAATAATATTTAAAAAGACTAGCTGGTCACCTTTGGAGGGTGATAGGGAACGAACTCATTATCCAGAAAATAAAAGGAAGAATCAAAAATCTTTTGCTTTTCTTATATAAACCGTACCACCAGGTGACTGAAGAGGAGACAAGGGAAAGCACCTCTTTATAAAACCATGCCAACTAATCAGTGGAAAGTAATGACAGTATTAAAATGTCACCACTTTTCAACCCTTAATAAATTAATAGCTCTAGGCATCGAGCATCCATAGCTGTTAACATTACAGAGAGACAATCAGACATTATGTGCCTCTTAATGAATGGATACAATTCCATCTGCAATCTTTCCTAAGGGATCAGACCTGATTCCAGCTATTTCTAGATATTGTTCTGGATCTAGCTGCCAATTTGCAGGGGATTCTGATGACAGAGGAACACGGTGAACTATACCAGGAGTGCGCAGCAGCCACATCGTGGGCATCTCTGCACGTCAAATAGCCAAGGTTCTTCAACAGGACCAAAGAAGAGTAAGGGATGAAAGGGAGACATGCACATTCAAAGAGACCTAAAAGAGCAAGTTTAAGAAATGGGTAAGATGAACTGTCATGTCTAGGAAGGTTTACTTGGCTGATAAAACCATAAAGAAGTACACTGAAGTGATTTCTGTAAAAGTTAGGAGACTTTTGGAGGAGGGATGGGCAGAGTTGGATGAGGAACACGGAAGCACTTCTGGGGTAGCTTAATGGTTTCTATTTTTTGACCTGGGTGGTGCTTATAGAGCGCTTACCTTACCATGATTCAAGAAGCCATATTTGGTGTGGCTTCTGTATTACTGGTTTATTTTATAATACATAGTTTTAAAAAATAAAGTGAAATGTCCCCAGAGACCCAGAGAGTTTAGAGAGCCTTTGGGAGCCTCATGGTCATTTCTAAACATGTACATTTCCGTGGTCACCAGGAACACAACAGTGCATAAGCAATATTCTCCTACGCCAAAGGCTCTAGCTCAGGCAGAAAGAGAAGCAGAACCTCTTTCCCTAGCGGTGTGGGTCATCACCACTCCACCCCAGCTTGCATCAAAGTGTGTGTGTGTGCCTGGATGCATGTGAGAGGGTAGGGGGTGGTGAGGAAGAGAGCAGTGGAAGGCATATACATAAATTGCTGCACTGAGGAAAATTCACTTATTTAAGAGAAATATATTTTAGCAATTTGAATCAAGATAACAGTAACCTATTAGGTACAAATGGCCTCTATTAAGATTGTCACAGATATTGTGGGGAAATAAATATCTGTTTGGGGATGCAGTGGCAACAGTCACAGGCACTAGCAGCCCCCACACATCCTCACAGGTGACGCTTCCAAGGCTTTCCATGTGCCCACATCAATTGCCTTTGGTGCCATTTTTTTTTTTTCTGGGGCACTTTTTCACTTTCCCTCACCCTTCCAGGTGAAGAGCTCCTTTCTGAGTTCTCGGGTCATTATTCTCCCCTCCCCTAAGCTCTAGGACCTGAGCATGTTTACAGTGGAGAGACTTGAGGAGTCCCAAGGGCCCATGTGGTAGGACAAGGAAAGGATCAGGCTGGGAGTCCAGGCCTTGGGCTCTAGGCTGGGTTCCATCATTAATTAGTAAGCATGTGAATACAGCTGATTCATTTCATCTCCATGTGCTCACTTTTATCATTCGTAAATGGAAGGACTTGAGCTATAATCTTTCTAAGGTTTCTTCCAAAATAACAGTCTATTATTAATTGAAAGAGTCTTTGGCATCAAGAAAGGGAAACACATTACCAAGTGTGACATCACCAAGATTATGGTCCATTATAGAAAAGCGCTTGGCTAAGAGTTAGCATGTACAAGTTCTAATCCCAGCTATGCCCTTAATAACTGTGTATTTAAAAAACAAGTCCTTTATCTTGTTGAGCCTGTTTCCTCATGCTAAAATGTGAATAACACTCATGTTTTAAGACTTTAAATGTAACTGAAAAGACAAATTATAGACTAGGAAAAAAATATTTGCAAGTCACATGCCCAATAAAGCCTTATATTTAGAATATATAAAACATTCTCAAAACTCAGCATTAAAACAAATCTAATTAGAAAAGGGGCAA
Source organism: Ursus americanus (assembly GCF_024610735.1). Classification (NCBI taxonomy): domain Eukaryota; kingdom Metazoa; phylum Chordata; class Mammalia; order Carnivora; family Ursidae; genus Ursus; species Ursus americanus. The sequence continues at coordinate 27,589,494 of NC_142145.1, forward strand.
AATTCATGCATAGACATTGCGCTGAAGAGGATATACAGATGGCAAACGCATGAAAAGATGTTCAGCATTATTAGCCATTATAGAAATGCAAATTTAAACCATGATGAGTTATTACTGTGCACCTATCAGAATGGCTAAAATGGAAGGAAGCGAGAACAAACATCGAATGTTAGCGAGGATGCAGAGAAACTGGATTATTCATACGTTGCTGGTGGGAATGTAAAATGGTGTAACAGCTCTAAAAAACCATTTACCAGTTCCATTCAAAACTAAAAATGGATTGACCATATAGCCCAGCAATTGGAGTTTGGGGCAATTTTCCCAGATAAATTAAGATGTATTTCCACACAGTTACTTGCATATCAATGTTCATAGCAACTTTATTTGTAATAGCCCCAAATTAGAAACTACCCACATGTCCTTAGGTGGGTGAATAGTTGAAAAACCCTGATCTATCCATGCCATAGAGTACTACTTAGCAATGAGGTGAAACCCACTACTGAAACATACAACTTGGATAAACCTCAAAAAAATTATGCTAATTAAAAAAAAAGGAGCGATTTGAAAGCATAGGTTCAAGTCAACTACTCTGATACTGGTTTACTGGAATGAAACAATTGAGTAAATGAATGGCAGATGATGAGAACTGGGTTTTGTCTGCTGGAGTGGGAGGTTACAGATAAACAAGAGAAGGAGGCTAGAATGATCATGTGGCAATTTATTACAGTTCGATATACTGGTTTAGACTCACGTTTAGCTTAATAGAGATACAGATGGTTGCATATAAAAATATTTATCTATAGTGTACATACACCGGTTAGTATACGCATATATATTTCCTTGCTTTGCCAGCTGAGAGGGCCAAGAAGTAATGACATACCAATAGCAATATGCAAACCTGGTGCCCATATCTTGGCTTCTAATACCATTCTTTAATAAAAGGAACTCAGATCCTTAGAGAAATGCTTAATTCTAGGACTGGGACAGGAAATATACAAGATGAGCCTGGAACATCTTATAATGCCAGAGAGTAAAAAGTGCCACCATCCCCCACCACCCCCCACCAAAAAATTATGCACACACAATGATGAGGATATGTCAAAGAAATATAGGAGCCAATTGAAAGAATTCCCAATGGCTATAATTCTAATAATTTAAGCAACAAAATAAATCAGGTGGTATTAGAATATAGCCCAGAATATAAAATCAATATCCATGAGTCCAATCAATATAAATCAGTAATTAAATAAATGGTGTAAAAGACAATTTCTGTATGATTCCACTTATATGAGATATCTAGAGTAGTCAAACTCAGAGAAACAGGAAGTAGAATGCCACGGGCTGGGGAGAGGGGGAATGGGAAGTTGCTGTTAATGCATACAGAGTTTCAGTTTTGCAAGATGAAGAAGTTTTGGAGATTAGTTGCACAACAGTACTTAACACTACTGAAGTGTGCACTTAAAAATGGTCAAGATGATAAATTTTATGTCATGTGTTTTTTACCACAATTAAATGTTTTAAAAGATTAAAAAAAGACATTTTTGGAAAAAAATGGTAGAATCTAAAGTCTGTATTTCAGCTAATAATAGTGTTTCAAAGTTAATTTCTTAATTTTGATAATTGTACTATGGCTATGTAAGATGTTAACATTAGGGGAAGCTGGGTGGAGGCATTAAATAGAATCCTGTACTGTTTCAGCAACATTTCTGTAAGCCTAAAATTATTTCAAAATAAGAAGTATTAAAAAAAACCCCACTTTTCTGTGCATAAGGATTTCAAGTAATTTATGTGGATACGCAGCCCCGAAGGAGAGAAGCATAACTCTCCATTTTGTAAGTGTGGGTTCTATGTAGTGAGTTCCTTGCAAAGAACAAAGTATGAGAAAGTGGGGGGAGAGGGTTGGAAGCAACTTACCAGCCAGGTGGTCAAGGTTAAAATCAGCAGTGATAAGTCTTAATAGTATGGACACTTTACCTCTGTGGTCATCTTCTCAAGAACATATGACCCCGGTCTAATGAGAAAAACATCAGGCAAACCCAACTGAGGGACACACGTGGCCAATGCTCCTCAAAATGGTCAAGGTTATTAAAAACAAGGAAAGTCTGAGAACCTGTCTCAGCTAAGAGGAGCCTAAGGAGACATGACTAAATGTAACGTGGTCTCCTGGAAGGGATTCCAGAACATAAAAATGGATATTAGCTAAAAACTAAAGATAGCTGAATAGTATAGAGTTAATAATAATGTAATAATTTATTAATTGTGACATAGATGCCACACTATACTGTAAGATGTTACTGATAAGGGAAACTGGCCTTATTACAGGGTTTATGGGAACTCTCTGTACTATCTTTACAACTTTTTGTAAATCTAAAACTGTTCTAAAAATAGACTTTATTTTAAAAAGGCTACATATTGCACAATTCCATTTATGTAACGTTCTTGAAATAAGAAAATTGTTGGTCTGGAGCACACATTAGCGCTTGCCAGGGATTAGGATGGTGAGGGAGGGAGTGGTCAGCAGAGGGAAATCTTTGTGGTGACGGTATGATGACTGACTGGGGCGTTTTTACACAGGGCTAGCCACGTGACAAAACTGCATAGATCTGTGTGCACACGCATACACACACACACACGAGTTCATGTCTAACTCGTAATATCTGAATATGCTGTGATCTGTGCCAATGTTAATGTCTTGGTTTTGTTGTTGTACTGTGGTTGTATGGGATGTTGACATGGGGTGGGGGAAGCTGTTGGGAGAGTGTTGCCCTGGACTTCAAATTATATTCCTGAGCTATAATTATTTCAAAATCAAAGTTTCCAAAGTCTTTGGAGTATTGGAGACCTTCTGAGACTTGAGACATCCACTAGCTTAGCAAGTTATAGTCATGGGGATGTGACTCTGAGACTACCTGTCATGTCTGCACAGGCTGGTGTCTGGTTGTATTAGGATTCTCCAGAGGAGGAAAAGAACCAATAGGAGATTATATTTATATACAGAGATTGAGACAGAGAGAGAGAGAGAGAGATTTTTTTAAAGGAGTTGGCTCACTTGGTAATGGAGGCCGAGAAGTCCCACAGTCGGCCGTCTGCAAGTTGGAGGCCCAGGAAAGCCAGTGGTGTCCTTCAGTCCACACTCAAAGGCTTGAGAACCTGGGGAGCCGACGGCGGGAATCCCAGTCAGAGGGCAGAAGATGAGGTGTGCCTGGAGAGGTTCCCTCTCAGCAGTGAGGCAGAAGAGGAGAGGTGAATTCCCCCTTCTTCCTCTTGTTCTAACCAGGCCCTCGCAGACCGGATGAGGCCTAGCCACACCGGGGAGGGCAATCCCCTTAACTCAGTCTACTGATTCGAACACGAGTCGCACCTGGAAACCCCCTCACAGACACACTGAAAGCAATGTTTCATCTGGGCAACCTGTGGCCAGTCAGGCTGACACACAAAATGAACCATCACATCTTGTTTCATTTTTTCTTCCAGTCGTTTAGTTTGGAGATGGATTTGGGGTCTTCTGGAGTAGTAGTAATGAACGCAGCGAGGGAAATCTTGGAAGACTGGTCTTGGGGGCCTCAGGGGCAAGGGCAACAGGGATGGTCTGGGAAGAAGCAGCAGAGATCATCTCTACCTTCCAGAGACACACAGATCTCAAATTTTTTTTAAGCTGAAGATGCCTATCTGGGGGAGACGCCACAGCAGGGGTGTGCGGCTTGACAAGGACTGTGCAGGCTGGATTTCAGCCCCTACTTTCTTTCTCAGCCAGGTCTGCTTGTGCAGGGCACAACCTCCACAACCGGCCATGGTAGCTCTGGCTGGGGATTATACTCTGTCACATGTGTCATTATTAAGAGCAGTAACAAAAAGAATGGCTTGAGAATTTGTGGGTTGTGGACATGAAACTTCCCTGAGGTGGGGTTCGAATTGAACTTTGAAAGACGAGAAGAAGTTGGACAGGTAGAGAATGGGAGCAGGGAGTTTGTGATCTGGATTTGCTTGCATGAAGTTCAGTGAGGCTTTCTCTTCCTTGCTCATCCTTACATTTTTGGTACTTGGCAATGTGCAGAAAGGGAAGGAAATAAGGAAAAAAAAGGAAGGAAAAACTTGATTATATATATGTCCTCATGATTCTTTTTTTTTCCCCCACTAATCTTCCATACCTTCACATCCTTTGGTCAGGTAGGATAGACTATGTTGAGGTGACAACCCCAACATGTTCTTGGCTTTACACAATGGTGGGGGATAAAAATGGAAACTCAAGTTGGGACCTGTTTGGAAGGCGCAAAATGGCAGCAAGGCGCAAAATGGCAGCACTGGAGACTTTAGAGTGCAGATGTCCTTGCGAGTTCAACCTTCCATTTGCGAGTAAGCAAGGGAGACTCCAGTAAGTTTTGCACCTGGGCACAGGATTCTTTCAGTGACCGAGTGGAAATACATCCCAGGTCTCTCAATTCTTACTTTCCTGCTCTATCCACTAAAAACGGGAGAATTACGTTTTAAAATATCAAGCTTAGTAATGAGAGACGATGTGTGGTTTCTAACCCTTTTAGAGTTTTACTATTTCTAATTTGTTACTTTCCAGTTTAGCATAGATAAATGTCAATAACATTTGGAACCAGTCTTCCCTTTAATTAATTCTGTAAACAAAAACCCTTGTGACACATTAGGAAGTGCACTGCCACCACTGTGTAACAAAGAAAACCCTGGATGTGGGCATTTCCCATGAAAGTGAAAGTGTTACTAGTAACAGTAGAGACACATAACACTGTTTGCCCCCTTCTGGATCGCTTTCCCACCCGGTCATTATCTCATCTAACTTGTAAAGAGCCTTGGCAAATCCTGTAGCTTTTCATATCCTATTGTCCTCACTCCCTATCACATGTGTGACAGGTTAAGATTTTTAAAGTCCTAACTGATTTCCAGTATGGCCACTGTGCTACCGGTGTCCTCCCCCAGTCCAGGCAGCGAGGCTGGTTTGTGCTCGTCCCCTCAGGGCATGTATCTGACAGCAGAAAGCAGAGGGGAAAAAAATTAAAGACTTTTTTCCCCCTGGCTTTTCAGTTTCGAATGCCTAGGAACTAGGGAAGTAGAAAGGACTGGGGCACAGAGAAACAATCTGGAAGAAAGTTGGAGCAAGGTTTTCTAAGTGACCGTTCCTTCCTTCCCCTCTAGGTTAGAAAGCGGACCCCTAAGTCTGGAACTGAGATCTGCTATGCTGGTGGAATGGGGGCTTAAAAATTAATATTGTTGAGCTGCAGAGAAATTTAACGATATCTATTCCTGCCACCCACCTATTTGCAGCCTGAGATTCATACCAGCCCCATGTGCGAACACATTTGATTTTCCCAAGAATCTTTGTCAGCACATTGCCACTCTGTGGACTGATTAAAATCCCCAAAAGATGGGCCAATCCATTCCAACAGCTTTGTTCCTGCTGGTGGGAAGAGATTAGGGCTACTCTGGGAAGTCACTACTGATTTCAGAAATACCACTGGTCTAATGAACCTGATTTGGAAAGAGGACTATATAAGGCTTTAAATTTTCCTGGTTCAGTGCAAGAGAGTCAGCAGAGAGGGAAAAGAGGGCAAATACTACTTTGTTAGAGGTTGCTGACCGAATTCTCTGAGTCTCAGGAGGCTACCTAAACCACCGGTGCTCGGACCACCGAGGCTGCCCTGATAACCTACTGACGACTTCCGTTCATCCCACCAGACCTCCCCTGTTCCCCTGTGGGTGCTGCAAAAACCCGAAGTCCTGATAAATGTCACAGCGGGTCCGATGGATAGTTAGGGATGAGAGCTGCTCACAGCATTTCCTACGCACCTTGTTGGCTTTTGAAAGTGGTACGTCAGATTAAAGAATGAAAAATACATAAATGTACGTATGTTTACATACTCTCCAAGTAGAACATGCGAATTATACTTCAAAAGGACTTTAAGAAACAACGTGACTCTAAATGCAAAGTTGGAACAGAGTGGGAAGAAAAGACAGCGCCAGCCTGGGGGCTTCCCGCTTCTTCTGAGACCCCATCACTCTTACCACTTACCACATTTCACTTAGAACTGCGAGTTTGTTTTTCACACTCAGGCCTTGTAAGTTCCTTCGGAACAAGGACCTCTGACTCTGGCCCTTGTCTTCAGGGTCTTGTTCTGACCGGTAGTCTTTGGCTAGGTGATCCAGAACCGTCTGTGGTTGATTAACTAGCCTTTCCTATCACTCCAAACTTTCAATCCAGCCAGGGATCTATCCTTCAGATATCTGACATCATCGGATATTTGGTAAGAAAGCTTAATCCCCATCCATAATGTTCTAAAAATTTAGGACAGGATGGGTCTCCAACATGATACAACAAACTCTGATTGCTTTCAGCAGAGGTCCGACCGGTTCTTTGAATCAGCCATTGGCTTTACGTCCAGTTGGAATATATTCTGAGCAGTAACCCAGTAAATCAGCCTCAAATCTTGCCCAAAATGTACTTCCCAGATTCATACAAAAGGCAGAAGTTTGGTTAGAATTTTCTCAATGATTCTATATCCAGTTTGTGTGAGCAAAGACCCCCCAAATACTCTTAAACTCCTTAGTGATGTGAACCAGATGGAAAATAAAACAAAAGAATTCACAACTCATGTTAGACTGAATTGAATGTCTTTAATTTCACACAATGAATAACATATGAATAGGATTAACTTTTTTTTTTTTTTAATAGTTAAGTGCTCTATACTGTGCTAACCTGATCTGGTAGCGAAAAAGACTGAGCTTTCTTTTAGAAAAAATGTTTAAAACCCAACATCTAAGACCATGGAGGAGCATGACAGGAAAGCATGCCAAGATGTAGCTACGCCTCAATTAACAGCACGGCCGTGTTCAGTTTAAATGTACAAAAATGCTTTATGAATAAAAACTGTTACAAAAAGAACATTTCAAACAATGTACAATTTTCTTGCCTCTATATTCAATAAAATACAAATACATTTTTTGTTCTAAAATATGTTTACATACAATCAAAGTAGAACATGCAAATTACACTTTAAAAAAGGCTTTTAAAAACCACTTATGAATACAAACTAAAAATTAGCCAGCACGACTTATAAGACAATCTTGTGCCCCATTTTTTTCTTTTGAAATATATATATACATATTTAACACATCATGTGCATTTATTATTATTTAAGAAATAGATTTTTTAAAAAAGGAAGAAAAGAAAGACACCAACCTAGGTTGGAACTGCCCTTCTGTGTTGACCGGTGGCAGCTCTTCTCAATCCTTCCCCCCCCCCCCCGTAGTGTTTATTATACCTGGGGAAGTGGGCAATCAATATCCAGGAAGTTTCTTCCTTGGTTGATATGTGCTTCTAAGACTGTTCCCCAAAAGACCGAGTCCCACGGGAGGGAAGACTCATCAGTGGGGCAAACTCTCCAAGAAACAAGAGGCAGAGGGAGCCTTGTATTGTGGAAAGAAACTTTAAAAAACACCAAGAAAATGCTACGGTATATTACAGTTCGAGTTTCTAGGCACTGTGATGACATTATCTGTAAGCTCTGGCATTTGGACCATTGTGATACTATAGGGTAGTGTTGAGAATAATGTCTATATTTATCTACTTTTACATGATGAGAAGGACTGAAAATCCTGCAATGTAACACTTAAATGGCTTTTGAGGCATTTCGGCTTCTGCCACCCCGTCTCTCTCCATGCTACAGTTGGCATTTAAAGGCTTTGGAAATATATGTATAGACTTTAGACAGTTCCCAGGTAAATCTTCCTAGTGGTAGGGAAAAAATATTCTCCAAAAACTCATTATCTGAATATTGTTGGGTAATAAGCTGTAGGAGTGGGATTTTCTACTAAAGTACTAAAACCAAATCCTTTATGATCTGCATGTAGTACATCACCTTATACTATAATTCTGTCACCACTTGCTTATCATATTTATAGAGCCAGCAATGTGCAGAACACAAATCCCGGCTGCCATGGAACATGGCCTCCCACTCCGGACAGCAGCCAAGTTAACATGCTAATCCTCTGTCAGCCCTTAGTCACCTACTCCGGGCTGTCAGTGGCTGTTGAGTCCCGGTCCTGCCAAGTCACAAACCAGCTCCTGACATGCTCTCCTTTCTTTTGACCTATCTTCCTTGGGTTGTAGCCAGAGCCATGCTATTAGAGGAAGTTAGACTTCTGTATCTTTCATTTGAGATGAGGGGTTGAAAAGCGAGTGGTTCCTCAGCCACTTAGCAAGGTGGATCAGAGACCCATCATCACCTACAAGGAGGCTTTTACCTCTCAGTTTCATCCTTTGCTCACCCCTAGTCAGACTCCCTATAAGTGGGTTCATGCCTGCTTGCTTAAGGAAAGTATTCCAGAAAAAACAACAACAAAAAACAAAAACAAAAACAAGAGCTTTCTAATGAAATAATTTGTGGAGGTGTTTATGGAGTCCCGTGCATCCCCAATGACATCTTCTCTAAATAAAAATGCAGCCCCAGAAGTCGGTGAGACTCCTCGGGTCGGGTCAGGATTGTTGGGGCTCTCCTCCTGGGTCTGCAGCGAATGAGAGGTGAAACTAGACTGGCCTAGTGTTGAGCCTGGACAGGAGAGGAGAGGCTATTGGGAAGGGGTTAGTTAGAGAATAAGGAAATGGTTGTACCAGTGAGATGAGTTAAGTTAATGGAAGGTAGAAGAAAAAGAAAAAATGTCACGTGACATTGAAGGGGCGCTGGGCAGGGGAGACAGGAAGCTGACAGGTGCCGAGACTTGCTTCCGCCTTCCACGGGCCACTCAGCTTGTCTCACTCGGGGTCCTCTGCAGTTTTCTAATCTATTCTTAGGGTCGTAAGTGTGGAGGATTTGCATTTAACTCGCATGACAACTGTAGAACTGAATTTACGTGTAAGTTACAAGCCTGCTGTATAACCTCCAGGAAATTCTAATGCATCCTTAATTTATCGGAAATTTCTCTCCAACTAGAGGTTAATGTCAATTAGGGGTTGGGTCCTTCCTTAAGAAGCTTAGAGAGTGCCAGCTCGTCCTCGTCTGCAGGAAGATTTAGTCTCCTCACAGACTTGGTTGGGGAAACGGTACTACAACACCAGAAGGAAGGAGGGCGAAAGAAAGAATGAAGGAAATGATTTTTCAGAGTCTGACAGGAGAGAAACTCCTTTATGGTTTAATTGGAATGAAAATGGTTGCTCTTTCATAGCAATAGTGGGGTGAGCACGGCTAATTTAAATCTTCCTCTCCGGTGACTTTAGAACCACTCAGACATGGCTTGGGAATGACAAATTCAAAGTGGCTGGTTTGATTTTGCTGTTCAACTTGTGTGAAATGCCAAAGGTCCACCTAGGTCACAGACGGAGTATCCATGATAGAAGCTTTCAAGTATAGGAGAACACATCCCTTTAAACTTACATATTGCTAGGATTAAATGCGACTGACCTAGTGGGTAGCAAATGATGTTAAGTCCAAGGAGACAGTGCAGAAGAGGATGACTCCGGGAGTAATTTCAACCAATTGTCAGTGCCATGGCAGAGCAGTGATGTTCGCCAGCATATTAACTTGGGATTTTTAAATTTACTCCCATAGATACCCCATCCCTTATTCTCCTGTGTTCCTAACAAAAATCCATCTCTCTCTAAGGAAATAGTGTTGTGGTCTGAAGTGATAATACAATTTCCAGCCAGTCCCAACTTCCTGTAAAGAAAACTTAATTTGGAGGTAAACCAGATATTCTAATTCCCATTAGAAAATTGAATTCTGTCTCTCAGTGTCTCTCTCTTTATAATCTACCATGCCAGGTGTTTGATGTCTTGGGGAAGGTAAGGGGAGGAGGAAGGAAGGAAATTGAAAATACTTATTTGAAATTTCCACATCTGACTTTTAGAAAACATCTACGGCAATGGAATAACTTCATATTCATTCTGAGTCTTCTTAACATGTTTTACTTGAGCTGTGGAAATGGGTGATAGAGATGGAATATCTGTCCACGCTAAACCGATGGCTAGAGTACAACTTGGATGAGAAATGTACAGTTGAAATTGACCATTTAAAAGACGATTTGTCACACACAGTTTGCATCCATGCAGACTGATAGATTTATAATTACATTATGTACAAAAATGTTTTAGTTTATTAAGGCAACCACAATTTGGATACTTTGTCCAAGGTGGCTTGATACAATTGGAGTGGTGATACCCTTTGAGCATTTTCTTTTCTTTTTTTTTTTTCAGATAAGAACACTTACTCCCATTTGCTTTTAAGAAATAATTATCAAGAGATAATGAACTTATTCTATTGTCTTTTTGTTTCCTTTTTTCAACGACCTATGATAGTTACTTGTATGAAAATTCACATACCAAGGCATTGCTAGACATTTGTATTTCTGGTGGGTCTGGGGTTTCAATTTTTGGTGATTTGTCAGTTATTCCATTTGCTGTGGGTTATTAAAACCATTTTATTCTGCCTATTCTCTGCTGATATGTTTTAAGTATAAAAATAACCTGGTTGACACCCCGGCCAACATATCCTCGGCTGCTCTAAATCACTTATTAAAAAGGCTCTATCAATACTGAGTTATCTGTCTCACAATGATTGGGATTCAAAGCCAGGTTCCTTGGGACAGCATGCCAAGGGTGAACATTACAACACACATAAAGTTTACATTATTTAGGTGTGTACCAAGGAAAAGAAGGCAGCAAGTAAGTTAATGAAAAGGTATATGGAAGTACAATGCGCAAAGGAAAACTAGGAACCGACTATGCTAGTTATCTGTGTGGTACAGAGGAGGCATACAGAAGAATATGAATGCACGTCTAAGGTTGCCTATCACTAGAATTCCACCTTCTGATGACGAATCCGTCTGAGAAACTGTATGGTTAACGGAAAGATTCAGGTCACCTGAAGATGATGTTGGTGCCCCAAAGCCTAGCCGAGCTTGGAAAAAACCAAAATAAAAGTAAAAACCAATTAAATGGAAATGGGTTACAACAAAGCCAGTCGAGAAATTTGCAGCTTTTCTCCCCTTGGAATGTTTCCTAATTGAGGGTGCTTCCCTTTCAATTTTCCTGGCCAGCAAATGCAATGGAATCAGAGACGCACCTTGGATGCAGGAGGTCAGGTGGCCGTCAGAGAGCACCACCGGCTTTCTCCTCCTCCATGGGTCTTCTGCTCGCCCGCAAAGGATCTAGCCACACTGAAGTGCCGCGTGGTTTGGAACTGCTGTAAAGCACAGACGAGCTTCTTTTGAAGGCGTCCCCCTGCTTTGCTTTCCCAAGAGCTACTGATGGCTCCACCCCGTCATCTGGCGCGATTCTGCCTGCCCAGCTTCTGGAGAGAAGGGCATCGGTGTCCCTGAAGCGTGGGATTCCGCCCCCACCCCGGCTCACTGCACTTCCAATGCGTCAGTTCCCCCAGCCCCAGGTTCAGACGCCCAGACCCACCCTAGGGAAGGCCATCGCTCTCACTTCCTCGGGACTTCCTCTGCCTTTTGGCCTTCACCTCCTCTTCCTGGGGCAGGGGCTGCTGCGGGGGCGGCTGCTGAGGGGGCTGGGCGGGAGGCTGAGGTTTGTGTTTCCTCTTCCCTCCTCCTCGGGGGGTCTTGGGCAGGGGTGGGGGCGGGGGGCGGCGGCGGCGGGGGCGGGGGCGGGAGGGGCGGCGGCGGCGGCGGGGGCAGGGGCGGTGCCTCCCGGGCCATGTGGATGACTGCCTCGATGGTGGCCATGATGGTGTCTTGGCTGGCTGCTGGCTCCAAGACGAGGGGGCTCAGGCTCGGCTTCTGCCCCCTCTTGCTGGGAAGGTCGATGCATTTTTCCAGCACCGGCATTTGGTCTCTGGAGTCCTCATCGAACTGGGTGGGCTGCTTTCGGGGACGCCCTCTCCTCTTCTTGACGAAGTTGTTGCCTGTCTTTGATTGTCTCTGCAGCCGCTTGGCCTTCAGGATCTTGTTTACGTGGTCCAGGTTCTTCTTGGTGGACAGGATCTTGGTGTAGTTGCACATCTTGCGCACCTCGCACTGGATGGCCTCGATCTCCCGCCGCTTGAATCGCTTCTTCAGGGAGGAGCTGGCTGCAGGACGGAAGAGAGAAGGTTGAGCACGAGGCAAGCTGCCCCAGACCCAGCCTTGGCCGTGTATTTGGCCGGGCGGATTCTGGAGAAGAAATGCTATCGATGGGACCCAGGATCTAGCCTTCCTTTCTCTTTATGAAAATTGAAAATAATAAAAATAAACATGGGTTAAATATCTTCTGTGTACCCGGCATTCCTATTTATACCATTTCAGTCTTCACAACAATTCTGTGAAATACTCTTGTTCCCATTCTTAAGACTTAAAAACCGAAGCTCGTACCTTTGTAGGAAGCTCTACCCTGGGGGTCAAGGTCAGAATCAACGTTCCCATTATCTTTCCCTATGATGACTTTTATTATTTATTCAGCCCTTTGACATCTGATCTGATTGAATTTAGGATTAGGTTAGGCTTTCTCTTTTTGTAGAAGATGCTGAATGAAAAAAAATGACAGTCCTTTATAACAAGCAATCTGGATCATTCATAGGTACTATCAACCTCAAAAAAGACACGCCTTGACCTCATGGGGAGTATGTATGTACGTGAACCTATTTACTTCTCACCCTCCTCCACAGAATAGAGGATAATTTTCTGGGACACTCTATTTGGGATGACACCATCTCTCTAATTTTTGCCCCCCAACGTTCTGGATTTGTCACATTGCCTGATAGCGTCCAACAGACCAACTCCCTCCTAAGCCATGCAGCCTCTGGAAACATCGAGGGAAATCAGCCAGGCGTTTCTCAGTCATTCACACTCCCACTACTGGGCTGTTTGTTGTTTGCAAAGAGCTCTTTTCCTATCCTGCTGGCCAGAGGCACCTGTACTGTGGGAGTCAAACTTCTCATCTCCAGAAGCCCGGTACCACCACCGCTAACCAGCCCTCTGAGCAATGGACACTGTAAAGCGTGAATGGCTGCAAGACGTAGCAGACCTTCTGCCTTTAGGTCATCCTTTCTCCCCGCGCTGTTCACAAGCAGGCACGCATGTACATCCATGTGTACACACACACACACACACACACACACACACACACACACACACACACAGAGGCGCTCATGCATACTCTGCTGCCCCATCTTCACACTGGCCCCTCCCTTTCCATGAACTCAAGAAGTGTGTCCTCACTTGGTTTTTTGCTGCTGTGATACACCCTAAATGCTCAACCCCAAAGACGCCCCTGGAGAAGATGCTGACCCTACTAAACATTACGAGACTGAAAGGAAATGTGTTTCCTTTTGGCATCGTGGTTTGCCGTGTTATTCCCTGTTTTTTTCAACCAGTAGAGAGGCGGAATAAATATCTTAAGGGAAATGAGGAACAAAAATGCTGAAATCATGGATACCGCTCTTGCTTATTCTGGGGCACTCCCACTTTATTCCTTTCCCTGCTTTACCCCCTTTCTCTCTCATGCCGTGTCTGACAAAGACTCCAGGAGGGGATTATTTGAAGTTATTTACGCCACTGGCTTTATGGAGTGGGAAGCTCTGAGTTCCACAGGACAGGTCAAAATGTTACTGCTTTTGGCCCAAGGTCACTGTAAGACTTACTGAGCAATGAATAACTACTGAACAATCTTTAAAATAAGTTATAAAGATCAAAATAGAACAGAGCCAGAGTGAGCTTCTGAGCACAAAAATAAAATGCTTGTAGTTAGTGTTGTGAAAGAAAAAGGTTGCTCGATTGTAAGTTCCCAGATGCGGGGACCAGTTTTTGTCCGTCTTTATGTCCTCACAGAGCATAGCATGGTGCCTTGCCCATGGACGGCATTTAAAAATTGTTTTGGACTGATGAATCACACTAATCATTGCTGCCTTAGAGTCACAGTGTTCTCTAAAAGAGATCTGGTTTGGATTTTAAAAGCAACCGCTGCGAATACAGTGACAGGAAGAGCTACCCAGCCTCCATGTCCCAGCCAGGCCATCTACCTCGTCCACACAGTGGATGAGAACATGAGAACGAGTCGGAAGGACTCCACGAGACCTCGGGCATTCTTCCAAATACAGACTGCACTGGCAGTTTACCTTTTCATTGGCTTATATCATCTTTGGGGGAAGAAAATGCTAAGTAATATATAATATAGCATACAGGTAAAAAGTTAAACATTTTTAGGTAATTAGCTGGCAATATTTGACGGAGTAAACCCTAACTGAAAAACTATGACCTACAGGTCATCGGGGATAAATACAAGCACTGGCTTGTCCCTCGCGGTGTTTTCTTTTTAGCATGAAGTGTCAAAAAACAAACAAACAAAGGAACCTAGTAGATAATACCGTATTCAGTAATGTGTTATATGCTGCATAATATTTTATTAAGCCCTTGCATTGAAAAATGATTATGAAATAAGTTGATTCTGAGTAGTGTAAATGTACCAAACGGTACTAAAAATATCATTAGCAACTCCTCTGCACCCACCATTCACATTGAACAAATGTTAACTTTCACCATATATACATTATATTTTTAAGGAAAGAAAATACTTTAGATTCAGCTAAGTCAGTGCTCCTTTCTCCCTCCCTTTCCCCCTTCCTTTCCCTTCCCCTTTCCCTTTCCCATCCCATCCCATCCCATCCCATCCCATCCCATGCTTGTATTTATACTTTTACTACTTATGCATGAACCTGTATTAGGAAAAATGACCAGGCTGAAACCACCTAATGCCGGCGATGCTGTAAGGAGGTGGGGACCCTTGCACACTGTCGGTGGGAGTGGAAACTCATATCATCGTATTGGAGAGCAGCTGGGCAGTGACCAGAGGCACCGAAGATGGGTGTGCTCAATGTCCCACAGATTGTGTCCAGGCTGCCTCCTTTACTCATTTGTAGCAGGAGGCTGAGGACATACCAGGATGTTCCTTGAAACTCAGAAGACTGAAAACAATCTAAATGTTAAAGGGATAATCAATCAATTGTGATACCATCAAACCACAGAATATTATACTTCTGTCAAAAGGAAAAAGCTACAAATAATATATCAGTGTGGTTAAATCTAAAAAAAATGTTGAATAACAAAAATGAATAAAAGTACTTGTAAATACATTATTCATAAAAATTTAAAAACACAGATCCCTTGAATTTTTATTTCATTCTCAATGTCCAGGTGTGGAGGTTTAAAGTAACTACAACGCAGAAGCTCAGCTGTGAGCTGAGACTAGCTGGCTGAGACTTCACTCTTTCTTCTCTCCAAAGCCACCCCCGGGCACTTTAGGGAGCCTCTAGTGGTGTGCAGTCCTGTAGGATTTTCTGCGGTGGTGGAAATGCTCTGTATCTGTCCTTCCCACTTGGAAGCCCCTAGCCACGTGTGGCCCCAAAGCACCTGAAATGCGGCTGGTGTGGCTAAGACACTGCATTTTTAATTTAACTTAAATCTAAATATCTCCATGGGGCTAGTGGCTGCCGTCCTGGGCAGCTCAGCTCTCGTCCCCGCCACCAAGAACTACAGAGGGACACTGGGTTCATTCAGGAAAACACAGACTGTGGGAAACTCTGGGCAAACCACCTGGTGCCTTAACAAATAAGATGCAAGGAGGGAAAGGCAGGGGAGGGGGTGGGACTGTACATTAAACGAGACTTAAGAGATAAAATGACCATATTCTGCTGCCCGTTTAAACAAACTGTCAAAAGAGATCATATTTCATGAATTCATGGAGATCTGAACCCTGTCTGGGCATTTCATGATATCATTTAACTACTGTTTATTTTCTTAGGCATGGTAATTGCATTATGATAATTTTTTAAAGTGCCCATCTTTTAGAAATATTTGCTAAAATATTTGTGGATGAAGTCACATGGTATCATCTGGGATCAGCTTTAGAATAACAAGGAAGGGAGAAAGGAAGTGGAAGTATTGATGAAATAAGATTGACTCTGAATTGATATTGTTGAGCCTGAGTGAGTAATGGGTACACGGAGTTTATTATGCTCTTCTGCCCACTTTGGTATAGACTCGATAATTCCGTAATACAGGGTTAAAAACCTATACTTTTTTTGTGTGTGTGCCAATAAAATGTCTTTCTTAGAATCTTAGGACTGTAGAGGGCTTGGGCTCTATGTTCCCTAAATAATTTTTGAAGGATAAGAAACGTCCTCGGCGAAAGGCATGCATCATCTCCCTAGAAAATTCCTGCTGGTAGCTACCCTCCTGGCTTAATGGGATAGGAAAAGAATGAGAGCTCTGGGTTTTATGCTGCGATCAACTGAATGAACCTATCAGGGCCCCATCTCCATTGATGCCATCAGGTGTGAAGACTTAATATCCCTCTTTCTTTGACATCATAAACTCTAGAGGAGGGGGATCACATCTACTGGACATCTGAATATTATTTTGTCCCTGTATGCATAATCCAAATATTTCAGTTCAGGTTTGTTACCCCTGCATCTGAAGCATAGCAGAATTCAGGGCCGCGGGAAGGACTCTGTGGGGGCAGCTGGAAACCGGTCCGAACTAGGACGAACCTCTTAGCCCCTCTGGATCTTTCTTCATCTATTACATTGGACAGTTAGACTAGATGCTCTCAAAATTCCCTTCTAGATTTAAAGATTGCTGTCATTCTTTCCTATTCTCATTATCAGTTGCCTTCCAAAATGTGAAGTGGCTTTCTACAACATTTATTCCCTCTAATGATTTTGAAATCCTAGTGGTGTGTGTCTGTGTGTGGGGGGGTACTTTGGATTTGGCAGTGTTTGATTTTCACAAATCTTTCTCCTTATTGCTTATGATTTCATTGTCCCTCTAAATGTTTTCAGATTTTTCTCTCTGCAAATTGTTTCATTATTAGACAGTAATTTCTGGGCTTTTGCAGCAAAGATTGATTCCATATTTGCTCTCCTTCTTATAATGGATCCATATCTTGCCTGTTCTTTGTTAGTTTTAAAAAATAATTACGAGTGGCCAAGGCAAAATGAAAATTCATGTCTTCATAACTCTGCAAAGCAAATCATCTTCTAGACCTTTCTCTGTCTTTAAAATTGTCATGCAAATGGTTGACTTGGTTTTGGGCCCAGATCTAGCTTTTCTATCTTTCTGCTCCCATTATCCGAGGATTGGCTCAGAGGCATTTGTTGATTTTGTCACATCTTTTATGATAATCAAAGACTGGACTTAGCCCTGCGTTTTGCGCTCTGACTGCAGATGGAGGCCAGGGACTGTGAGCAAGATAAAGGCTAACAAGGCTTTGTTATACAGAAAGTTGCCCTCAAGTAGGTGCTAGTGGTTTGGAGGCTACTTTGTCCACGTGCAAGACACACTCTAGTTTAACAAGAAAGTTTTGGGTGCGTCAGAGAGGGAAGTAAATTCATCTCTAGACTCATTAGGATGTTTCTTGCAGTTTAAATATCCCTACAGGGAGGTCGGGTGATACTGGGGACTGCTGAGCTGCCTGGAGTTGCCTTCCAGGGTGGAAAGGGCTGGAACAGCGTCTCCCTCAGTCAAGGCAGACAGCTGCGGTGGGAATTGCATTGTATGGTAATTCACGTTAAGATCCTTCCAAGGCAAAAGCCTCGTCTTTTCTTTGCACTCCCATGGGCCCCAGCACAGGCTCGTTCACACAGTGGTACACGATCTGGTCTACGCTACGTGGTCAGCAAATACAAGCTCAAGGGAATTCACTTGTTTAATATTCTCCCACGAAATCCTGCACTTCGAGGGAACTTTGTACTTAACTCAGTAATGATCTCTTGTGCTCCTAATGCTGCCTTTTATTTTTTAATGGGATGTATGAAGCGACTTGCCTTGGCATGCACACTGTCTTCCTTTTTCCTTAGAATTTAAATTAACCTTACACAATCCTGGCCTTAAAGGCTCTTTTTAAAAAGATGGCGAGTTGCCTCTGCTGCTGAGGCCTCTATAAGGCAGGGCCCCCCTCAGTTGCTGCTGGTCATCAGCACAAGTACTCTAGGACTGCTTTCCAATTTCAAAGTTGTAATTTAGAATTAAGGGGTAGCAGATGTGGGAGATTTGTCACGATAGAAAGGTGTTTCCATTCTGTTTTTAAAGGCATCTTGATACAGTTTGGGGTTTCTCCAGAAACGTGACTCGCTTTTTCGAAGCACAGTCCCCACCTGATTCTCCCAGGACAACTTCCTGTCCGGGCCGCAATGGCTTGCGGGGACCCTGGTTTGGTTTTGCTCTTATTTCACATTTGCTCTTATTTCACATTCTCCCATGGGTGGAGGTGAAGTGGGCCTTTTGGCTGATGGAGAAATGAAGGGAGGGGTGTGCATGTTACATGGGGAGCTCTGAAGAGGCAAAGGCCACCAGGGTGCCTCCCCTAGATTTTCTGGGAGGCATTACTGGCATGAGGGATCCAGGAGCTTGCCTCACACTCTCCCGCTTGTGCCGCCCTGCCCACCCTGCTCACACCCTCTGTGCCTCTCCAGCTCTGATCACCTCTCCCCTCAACCACTTCCTTAGTGGGGTGCACGTTTCCCATGGAGGAGACTCTCTACCTGGCCACAAGGAAAAGCATATGAAATAGTTTCTATTTATATTACTTATTTTTTTATCTAAAAAAATAAGAAGTTAAGCATTCTAATCCTTAATATTTGGAGCAACTGTGATGGCCTTATGTGGGCTGTAAATCAGATGATGTGTCACCTGTCACAGCTGGGCTGGAGGGACCCAGGAGAAGAAGGAGAGGCCACATTCATTTAAAGGGTTGACAGGCATCCTGTCAGTTTATTACTTTTGGGGTGTTGTCATGTCCTACATTCAAAATGCTACGATAGGTCAGCCCTCCTGATTCATTACAAAATCAAGGTCTTTGAAAAGGAAAAAAACAAAAAACAAAACTTTGAAATAAGATCAGGAAAATCCATGAAATAAGTTATACGCCATGCAGAGTTTTACTGGTTTCCCTAAGCAAACTGTGTAAGAATTGCCATTTTCGGAGATGAATTTTGGCAATTTCTTGTATAAAAAGACAAGGGTTCTAAATGTTCTCACCTTTTCTGTGCTGTCAATGGGCTGTCAGTAAAAAACACAAGCAAAAACTTAATGTCTCGTTAGGATAAAATGGGCAAGAATGTAACTGCTTTTAGGAAGAAACTCAATACTTGAGATAGCATTTTTGAAAACTGAAAATGTTTCCACTGTTTGGCAATTTTGTTGCTGAAACGATATACTGTAACCTATAAAATCCCTTAAATCTGCAAATTAAGAAATCTCGTAAACAGAGTTAACTTTCAAATGAAGAGTTTCTGAGATTTGAACTCATTAAAAAATGCAATGCCTTTTGATATGCAAGACCATCTGATTGTTAAGGAAGTTGGTTAGCCAAATTTCAACAACAACCTTTGTTTAATTGATGGATGGGATTGGAAAAAAAAAATCAGCATTCTGATTTAAGCAAAATGATGCACTTGCTCCTTTTGGACGTATGTTTATGTGACATACCCTTTTAACCTACAACATCTACTAACAAATATTGAAACAAACAGAATTTGAAATCAGAGCTTCAAATTGCTTTATCACAAGTGTTAAAACAAAAACAACCCAAGGTTTTCAAAAAGAAGTACTCAAACTCATTCAATTGGCCTTCCTAAAACATTAGAAATATTAAAATGAGGGGCGCCTGGGTGGCACAGTGGTTAAGCATCTGCCTTCGGCTCAGGGCGTGATCCCGGCGTTATGGGCTCGAGCCCCACGTCAGGCTCCTCCGCTGTGAGCCTGCTTCTTCCTCTCCCACTCCCCGTGCTTGTGTTCCCTCTCTCACTGGCTGTCTCTATCTCTGTCAAATAAATGAGGTCTTTAAAAAAAAAAAAAAAAAAGAAATATTAAAATGAGTGTAACATTTTGATGATGGTGAAAATATTTTCGTTTCATTCATAACAAAATGAAGTGAAATTTAAAGTCATTTTAACAATATGATTTCAGATTTATCTCATCCTTTTGAAATTTGTATTTGAAAAGACGGGTGCATACATTTTGAATGGGGTAACTGTTCAAAATCATGTTACTGATATCACCACATGATCAAAAACTGGGGCTGCTTTGAAGTTGTCCTTTCCCTTTCTAAACTCCTGAAGCGTTTGTTCACTCAGGATTTAATTCTCGAAGATCTTAACTTTCTATGAGCACGCGGTGGACGAGGGCTTCAAGCGTCTTGAAGACAGACGCCCTGTGCTCTCCTTCACCCCCTAACAAAGAGCGCAGTGCCTTTTTCGCAGTAGATGCTTGCTTAAGATTTCTTGCCGGATTATTTCACATCGTAAGCTCCTGGAGACCAAAGCCTGGCTATCACTCATCTTCATATTCCCTAGAGCCACTTTAATGGAATCACATGTAATTCCGTGGCCGTGGGAAGAGTGTCCTCTCCACGGAGAGCTGCTACAATGGGGCTCGAGGCAGACCTCCTGTCTTTAGTTAGGCAGTCTCAAGGTCCTGCTGCCCAGGTTTTCAGAATCCTCGACTTCTCTGACCACGGGGGAATAAGGCCAGTCTTCTCCTGAGTTGAGTTTTGGGGAAACCACTTGTGGCTTTGGACAGATAAAGGCGGTGGCACCTTGTCTCCAGAAAGAACCGGCTCCGCGCAGGAACACAGCCAGGGTGCTCAGAGAGCCTCCAGGGGTAGTGACCCGGACTCAGGGAGGCCTGAGAGGGCTGGGCGAAGGGAGAGAGCTCAGAGATCAGGGCACCATCAGCAGAGGCACTGACTCTGTCTCTGTGGTGCCCTGGGCATAACTGCCCTGCAGGGGTCCACCGGAGGAGGCTTCTGGAGCTGGGAGTCTTCCTGGGGGTGCTGCGTGTTAGGGCCACCATGCCTTCCTGGGTGTTTGGCATGGAGGGAACTGTGAGTAGTGGCACTCTGAGACAGGAGTAAGGGGGCCACTGAGACCTACTCTGTTCCTTTTGATTAACTTTGGCTTTTGTCTGCTGCCTGTGGCTCAAGCCCCAGCAGACTGACTAGACAAGTTGAGAGGCTGGAGAGAAATGCAGTTAACGCCAAAAAGTTTGACGCTACATCTGCCGAGTCTCACAGCACGCCAGGTGGTCACATGGCGGGGGTGGTCGCACCCTCTCAAAGGGCTCTTTATATTTCTTTTTTTCTTTCCTCTCAAACGTGGCATAACTGTATCCTTAACCATAAATACCATCCCTTATATAATACACCAATTATTGTAGCTGTGTGTTCGTACTTGATGGTGAGAGATTTTCTCTCGTTTAAATTTTGAAAAAAAGAAAGAAAGAAAACAGGGAAGAACAAAGAAGAATGCACCAAATATGATCTTATGAAAATGTTCACATATTTAATATTGAGGCTCAGATAAAATAAATCCTGTTGACCATGCTAGCGCTTGAAGAATTCCATCAAATAGTAGGTAATCCATGTTTATTTTCTTCCTGGTTTTAGTAATTGTATTTGTTTACTTAAAAACTAAGGCTGGTTGTTTGTGACCTGATAGAAAACATATTGCCTGGGACATTATGAGAATAAGGTTCTAGTCTAGACTTTTCACCCCTCAGTTCTGTGTTTCCAGACAAATATCTTGACTTCTTGGCAGGACCCTTACTAAATAAATACAATTCTGTTAAACAAAAAACAAAAACACAAAACAAACAAAAAAAGTCAAACATCTCCAAGTCTTCTCTGTTGCAGGTAAGACCTCTCACATCCTTCGTCTGTGTTTCATATGAAATGAATTCTAGACTATATTCCATTTTGATCATGTCCCTCTGGAGACTTTAGCATCTGCCAAATCTCATCTTAAATTTTGGTGCCTGGAATTGAACTGATTTTCCAAGTATGAAATGATTATGCAGAAAGATTGGGTTGATTAATTTCTGTGATCAAGGCACTATACTTCTGTTAATGAGAGCTACATAAAAAATAAATAAATAAAACCTGCAAAGCACCTCCCCCCCCCCACATCACACTGTTGGCTCACACTAAATAGAAACTCAATTAACCCCCTTAGATGCTTTCATATAAACTGCCACCAAACCTGGCCATTGCTATGTGAATTGGTTTTTGAGTTTAAATACAAGCTTTCTATTAAAATCTGCAAAGTTTAATTTTATTGGTTTTAGTCCAGTGTTCTAGTCTGTTATGAAAGTTTTGAATCTTAATTTTGTTTTCTCAAAGACTGCCCAGATTTGTAGAATTTCGAGAGGGTTCGAATACCCTCAGAGTTAACGACTGTCCCTTTAACTCCTTTTGGGCTTGATTCAAGTGACTCAAAATGCATGCTATTGTTTTTCTCTTTATTCAGGTTTTTCAAGAAAAAATGGCAATTTACACAACAAAATATCCCTGTATTCTTCATAAAAACAAGCAATGTCTACCCACTGCTTGAGACTTTCACATATTTTCGTGTCTGTCTGGTTAGCAGATGACGGATGTGCCACAGAAACAAGGACTTTGCATTGCCTACAGGTGTGTGCCCAACTCTATTTCTGTCAGAGAGGATATTGCATCTGATGCTGGATGGCGGGGGCGGGGGGTAGTCTTACATTTTTCTTTTATCCAGAGGCAATTCTCCTGCCCTCCTGAGAAAAGAAAAGGATAGGGGAAAAACAACAACAACAACAACAAACAATACTCAGTATGCATCTAGTGCTTTCCAATTTCTGCTGGAATTCAGTTTAATTAGGTACTCCTCTAAAAGCCACTGAGGACTCTCATTTCAATATTAATCTTTTTGGTCCTCTCTACATTGCTTGTATCTTTCTGGCAGCATTTCATATAGTCTGTCCTGTGTTAAGATTTTGGGATTCATCTGCATTTCTCTCTCCTTTTAAACTGTGTTTTCTTAAGGAACAAGAACCATGCCTTATCCATTCTTATTCATTCTTGGAAGAAGCACTGACTGAGCCCGCTCGGTGCCAGGCTCTGTGCTAGACACTCAGTTCCGTGCCTCCCTCCCCCACGTGACCAGCACAGAGCTCAGCTGACTTACTTGAATTGAAATCAATTACGTGACTTGACCTAAACCAACACTTACTGTCTATTTTGTAAAGGCTGTGTGTGAAATGTGAAAGGATTTATTGAAGGGGATCCAAATCACTGTAAATTAAATTAGATCTTCACGTATTTCAGCTGTTCCCTACTCTCCTCAGAGCACCATTAACTGTTTGGAGTATCTGAGCTATGACCAAAACCACGGCAGTACTGATGTCCCAGCCGCTCCACGGGTGAAGTGGAAAATCGACGCCAAAAGTAAGTTTGACATTTACAAAGTGCCTTTAAGAAAAACAGCTTGAACATTTAAGCCCACAGATTGATTAAAATTCTGGGGCCTCTGAAAAAGGGAGACATGTACCTATTATATATTACTTATCTAACATCAAAAAAAAAAAAGGAGCGAGGGACAGGGACAGAGGGATAGAGAGATCAGAGCAGAGAGGATGAATGGGCTCTTCATTGCTGAACATTTGAATCAGAATACGTGGTATATTGTGGGGGAGTGGTCATATGTTTTCTTGGCAAATATCTATACATTCAAGTTAGAGCGCTATGCCAGCAGGTTTTTTTTTTTTTTTTTTTAAGTTTTCACATTACCTTTTTTCCCCCCACCAAATACAAGCTTGGACAGACTCAAGGCAGCAAATACTTCTTCCTCAGTTTAAGATTTGACAATTTAAGAGGAAAAAGCTCATTCATCATCTTTCCCTTTTAGAGACCATAAATTATTGGCTCATATACCATGTGGCTTGGATTCTAGGAAAAGTTAGTGTAAACAAACCCAAGTTACAATGCGTGGAGTAAGAGAGTGAGTCATAAACAAAACATAGACATATGCTCTCATATAAATAAGGGCCTGGATCATCAGCTTCCCAAAGTCTGCTTCCTATTAATTACACAACAAAACGAACTTTCCATATGTAAAGCCCAAATCACTTAACTCTGGCATGACGCATGAGACAAAGACCAGGACTGCGACGATTCGAGCACTAACAAACCTGGGTTTCAGAATAAGGAAAGTCCTCTCAAGATACCTTCAGGTATCGGAGGGCAGGAAAACTCCTTGGAGGAGTGTTTTTGAGCATTGAAACTATACCTAGCCACCCAGGAACGCAGCAGGAGGCTGGCCTCCCTCCCCCACTGAATTGCAAGGTAATATGAGGCTTACTCTCTTTTGTTCTGAGCTCTGTCACCTTTATGGGGCAAGCCCTGGGTCCAGGCCACACAGGGTGTTCAGACATCACTGGGATCACTGAACAGTTGAAATTCCCTCCATTAGCACCTTCTCTTTGTCTTTTGAAACTGCTCATTGGTAACAGAAATGTGTGTTTCCTCATTATTGCATGAAGGTTATCTGGTCTCCCTTAGCTGAACAAGGTATCAAGGGGACATGTAACAATTGCTGGGGAAGAGGATTCAACAGGTGGAAATCTGAGAGGGGGAGGAGTTCCCTCCTTGCGCTCCTTTCAAAAGCAGATCTCGTAAAACAAACAGAGTGAATTACAAACAGAGTGAATTACAAAGGACATTTAAGTAACAGATGTCACATTTTAGGAGTCCTTTGTGGGGGTGGGGAGGGGACTTTCATTCTTTGCTGGGGGGGTGTGCTGGGTTTTTGATCATTTACTTTGGTAACCTCTACTTCGTATCACACCATAGACACTCCAGGTGAGACTATACCAAGCAGCGTTCCTGCTGTCATATGAGACTAAGGGAAAGGGGAAGAAATGATCATTTTTGGAGCACCCACAGTGGGCTGCAGTATTTCACGTTTCCTCATTTAATTGTGATCGCAACCGCATGAGGACATTACTACCTCGGTTGTACAGAGATGAGAACAGGAACCTTGGAGGCTGAATGGTTTTTCCAAGGGCACACATCTTAGAGTATGGACTCAGGATTCAAGCAAGGGCTGCCCTATTTCAAAGCCAGTTTCGTACCATATTTCCTTAAGGAAGCAAAGATGACGGGGAGCTAGAGAGAGTAAGAAAGCTTGGGTTTCCCTGTTACTTTTCTACTATTGACTGCATCAGAGTGCCAAATTTCTGTCAATTTCACAATCTCAAAGGCCTCTTCCAACCTCCGAACTCCACAGTTAAATAACACAAGATGTTACTATGGACCGCTCATGCTACTTCTGCTAGGTTAGGCGTCCCTGCACATTGTTTCGATCCTCTTACTCTGTCCAGTCCGAACGCCTTTGATGGCTCCCTCTAGGGGGCCAGGCTGCCAGTATAATGACTGTAGTTGGTCAGGACCCTGAAGGAAGCGGGGGGAGGGGGGATGAGAAACAAAAGAGAATATGGTCCATTTAATGGGGTGGATATTATTCTGTATCGGTCGACTGATGCCAGGAATCTGAGCCCAAAGTCATCAGGTCGTCTGAGTTTCAAAACGCCAAAACTCCTGATTATTAGGTAAGTCTTCTGATGTTGACACATTAATTTTTTTAAGAATGTATAACCCCCTGTAGGCCAGTTGAAGCATGACTGCAGGTAGCCATCGACTCATGGCTGCTGTTTGCCATCACTGCCTTTCACCAGGGTCACTGTGCCTCATTCTAGAATTTCAGGTACCCCATATTCCGATGCCTAACCTCTCTTCCAGCCTCACTGGTCATCATCTCCACATATGCTCCGAGCTCAGAGATGCCGTAAATCTGCCCCTGCTGCTTGTCTGCGTATTTAATTCAATCCATCCCCAGAAAGTGCTTTTAGCTCCTCTCTTCCTGGATCATTTTATCATGTCCCTCGAGCTGCCGAGTACCACTGGGTTGGAAATTAATAACTTATCAATTGCTCAGTGATCTCTCTGTTAGCATCTGAGATTGTCTTTATTCACTTGTTAATATTATTTGGTCATCTTATGTTTGGGACTCGGGCCTTTCCAAACAGCATGGAAGTTCCCCAGGGCAGGGGCCGATCTTATACTTGTATGTATCAGCGTGCCAGGTACTTAAAAATTATTTGACAGTTGTAACAAAGCCTTATAGAAGTTCCAGTAAGATGAACTCGGTAGAGCATTTAATACCCTTACGGGTAGGGAGGAGCTTTGACTGTGCTCTGAGATAGGAGTATTTGGAACAAGGAGTGAGGATAAAATTTCCAAACATAGTTAATGGAGGTTATGATCTGAGTCATAACATGACTAAATTATGACTTAACATGATTAAATCATGACACGGCATGACTTCATTCTTGACATGAGAGGGGCCAATGACACAGTGATATATTGTTTTGAATACGTGATTGGTGTTTTCACCTGCTATTTCTTTCTCACCACTGCCAAAAAGGCAGAAATTACTTTTCCCATTTCAGTGATGGGAAAACTGAGACTCAGAAGTCTCAGAAAGACTCAGCCAATTACCCAAGGGAATGGATGAGTAAGTCCCACAAGGCTGTCAATAACCCTGGCCCTTGAATTCCAAATCCACTTCCAACTATAAATCCGTGTGGTGTCCAGAAAGAGTTCAGCTTTCCTAATTCTCCCTCAGGTAAGATTTATACTTCAGTTCATCTCTCTGGGCTCAGTTTCTTCATCTCCGTCTGCTACGAAGGGGTTGGCAGAGGGCCCTTTGAGGCTGGTCTAACCGGGTCTTGTCTGGTCGACCCCAGTTTAAGCAACAAGAGAAGGAGATGCCCTGGGAGGATGCTGTGGGATTATTGCAGTGGCTCCCAGAGGTAGAACGGAGAGGGCTGTCCAGTGAGTGATAGCCGGGTCTGTCTGTCTCTCTGTCACGTCTGTCTCATAATCCTTAGTCTGCTTTCCCCACTGCCTCCTTTCTCCCTACCCCTCTCTCTGTCTCTTGTCTGTCCTAGACTGACTATAGCCTGCCTGGACCACTACAGATCATTCTTAATGACAGTCATTACATAGTTCTCCCACGTTGCCTGAGGCCATTTCCACAGCAATGAGCAGGAAAGACCTTACCTCCTTTCTCAACAGCTGGGCACAGTATGCCATCTTCACTGGAACCAAGAAGTTTTTCAAAAACTCTCCATTAATTACAGGAAACCCAAAGCACGGTCCCCCCTTCTCATGCACACAGTTGCTTTCAGTGGCCATTAAATTATCTCGCCACCGTTAAACCAACAATCTAATTAGACCCGTGGAAACGGAAGGAGCCAGTGAATGAGGCAGGCACACCACTTTCATCTCAAAACTGATCATAAAATATTTGTGCCCTTTCGTTCCTGGCCACATAAAATCTCCCCCTCTAAGAGTTTCTTTTCATTCTCTCCGATTTATAAAGAGGAGCTTGAGTATTTGATATAAAAATGAGTATCTTAATAGAAATCGCTTCACGTCTGGGAGGTTTTCTTTCCCACATTTCACTGAGCGTGGAGCCCTCATTACAATAATCGCACCTGACTCCCCCTGCGCCAGATGCCTCCCAGCCAAACCTCCCACTGGGCTTCAATGGAGGTGGGGATGATACCGTCACTGGGAAGAAGAGAAAATGTATTATTATCATTACTCTATTTTTAAGAGGGTCTGACTGTGGCAAGAGGTGGTTGGGAGCATAATCTGTATGAAGCATTCAGAGAAGATAAATTGAGTTAAATTCCTCACAGACACAGCACTTCCAAACCTGTTATTACACCTGTCTTTCCTAAAATCTCAACTCTGGAGGAAAAAAAAAAAGTCAAATCGAGTCCAGACATGTTTATTGAGTATTTACTACGCACCCAGCACTGTGCCAGGTTCTTGACACCCAAATGTGATTACAGGTTGCTTAATAGCCTGGCTTTTGCTTCTCTTATTTTCGTCCCATGTAACACAAGGTTCTGGGAATTTATGAGAGACTGGATACTCGTCAAAGGGGATAAAACCGAAATAGGAAATATGATTGCTGCTCTTGGGAAACCAATACCCTGGGCACAATGCAAGACTCTTATATATAAAATAATTAGATTGCAGCCTAGCTTTCCATTGAGTGGCTCATCCCCCAAATATCACAGAAGAGCCGAGTGAGGGGAGACCTGGCGACAGGCTCCTCCTTCTCCTCTCTGAAGAAGCACACGCTCTTGTCCTGCACACACTGTACCAGATAGGCTGACTCTTCACCTTGAAAACAATCTTCCCCCGGGAATGTCCTGGTGGATTAGCCAGGAGCTGGTCTGCCATGACCGAACAGAAGATTCTGGAGGCCCCAGAGGTCCCTTTCAGGTAGCTGCTTCTGCCGAACATTCTTAGGATGGTCTGCTGTTTCTGGTACTGATACGGAAAATAAAGGCCAATCATTGCCTCTCCACTTGAATGAATAAGACTCTAGAGTATGTGTCTTCATGCACCAGATGGTTTTACGCAGCAAACAGTTGTTACTCATTTTGTCTAATATTCAATGACTATCTATTGTTTGCCCACCTGGGGGCCAGGTACTGGGGTTTTAAAGTTGAATAAGATCTGACAATAGGGGAGGGAACGGTCCAGTGTGGGACACAGGCATGAGCACAGACACGATATTAAATGTAGGGATCAATCACCAATGGGCTTCCAATAGGGAGCCCTGGAGGACAGGGGATGTGGCATCCAACTTGGCCAAGGGTGGTTCTCCAAGCAGCTATGAGGGAAGGCTTCTTAGAGTTGAAGACACCATGCCAAGTCTTGAAAGATAATCATGAATTAGCCATCTACATGGCTTGAAGGGTGGGTGAGGGAGAGAGGAACATTCCAGCATGGACAACAGATGATGGCAACAGTAATAGCAAACATGGCAGTATTTACACAGCGCTCATTTGCTAACCTCTTGCTATGTGCCAGGCACTCTGCTAAGACTTTCCTAAGGACTATCTCATTTAGCCCTCACCACGATCCTTTACCCTAGGTAGTATGCTTTCCACCCCTTTACAAATGTGAGCCCTGAGGACTGAGATCAGCCAGCGGCTCAGTGCAGGACTGAGATTCAGTGTAGATGACCTGAAGCAAGGACACATGCATTCAAGTAGAGCAGTGCATGGCCCGGGTGTGGTGCGAAGAAAAATGGGCCAAAACTTAGGAACAAGGCGAATGCAAGGGCTCATGGCTTTCTGGATTCCTAGAGTCATCATTTTACGGGGCTGCCCCAGGATTAACTATCTAGGCAAATGTACCTTCGTTGGGTTTGCTACCCACTACTGATTACAGTCCCAGACTCTGCCAGGTAGTATGTTAACTTGAAGATTTTTACTCAGAAAATATGCAAATGATTTCTGACTGGTAGAAAAGATAAGCCCGGAGGTTATGGTTTTATTGCCTATTAGGACATTAACTGAGCAATCTCGCTTGATGTTCTTTCTCCAATGCTTACGTTCCTGTAATGTCCTGTCCCTCTAATTCTTCTTTGAATCAGCTTTATCACCAAGTTGGACCCTTGTTAAATAATTGAATTTTTGACATGAGTTTTTAGGTTTTTTTTGAAAATTACACTCTGCGGAATTCCAAAGGAGTTTGGTGCTGGTTAACATTTCTAAGGAGATGTGGCCGGAGCAGAAGGCAGGGGCTAGATTTTGGAGTGTTTGGTGCTTCTCTGGGGTGTTTATAGCTGTGGCCATGGGGACTGCTCAGCTGCTCCAGGATGTCCGTATGAAATCAGGAAAGAGCTTACTTTCTCCTTTTGGGTCAAAAATAAAAATAATTTTTGGAGGTTTTTCAGAAGGCCTTTGCTGTGATGGGATTTTCAGGGAAGCACAAAAGCTTCCAACCCTACTGGGTCTCCTCATGGCACAAAGTCAAGAAGAGGGGGGCTTTTCATAAGCCCCACATTCAGGAGAGCTCTCTAGGCAAACACAGTCTTTCTGTGCTGCCTCCACGTGGGTCCATAGGCAGCATTTTTCAGGCAAGCTGAATAATTCCTTTTTAAAATAAAGCTTTAGGGAGCACCTGGGTGGCTCAGTCAGTTAAGCATTTGCCTTCAGCTCAGGTCGTGATCCCAGGATCCTGGGATCAAGCCCCGAATTGGGCTTCCTGCTCAGCAGAGAGCCTGCTTCTGCCCCTGCCCCTCGCCCTGCTTGTGCTGTCTCTCTCTCTCTCAAATAAATAAATAAAATCTTTAAAAATAAAATAAAGCTTTATTTGCCCTAGGTCTTTTCTGAAGGTTTTCCACTGTATATTTTAAGTGATTAATCTGGCCTTGCAGGAATTTATTTTATTATTTGAAGACTTCTTCGATTTGTATACTTACAGCCCTTGGATGTTTCAAGTCCTACTAACTTGTACATTTATTTGCTCTATTTTAGTTTGAAAGACAAGACTTTTGGCTGAATTGATACGCTATTGTGGTTGGGAGCATCAGATGATGGTTCCACACAGGCACGAAGGAAATAAAATAAATAATTTTATTACAATTCTTATTGCAAGAGTATTCATTGCTTTTTGCACCTGAATATGATTTCATTATTCTGGGCCCCTCTCCATGGATGGCAGTTGGTTAATCGAAAAATCAGGCATGCTAGAATTTGGGGGCCAGAAGCAATTTTCATGATTATTTTGCTCCAGCTACTAGAATACTGGATTTCGTTCTAATTCCATTAGAATTAAGAATGTGTTTTTTTATTTGTGAAGGTAATTTTTCAAGCTTAAGGTTTTGCATCTTGATTACAGGTATATGTCAGTTCTGACGGCTGACATATACTTGATAGTTTGGTTAATTATTAGTCTCTGCCTTCAGAAGCAAAATGTCTAAG
The DNA here is from genome assembly GCF_024610735.1 of Ursus americanus. Taxonomy (NCBI): domain Eukaryota; kingdom Metazoa; phylum Chordata; class Mammalia; order Carnivora; family Ursidae; genus Ursus; species Ursus americanus. Next base: position 27,620,100 of record NC_142145.1, read on the forward strand.
CATTTAATATACTTGTGAAATTTATTTATTTTTTGTCCTTTGTTTTGTACTTTGTTTTTTTTTAATTATTATTTTTTAAGTTTTTATTTAAATTCCAGTGAGCTAACATACAGTGTAATATGAGTTTCTGGTGTGCAATGTAGCAATTCAACACTTCCATACATCAACCCCGTGCTCATCACAGCAGGTGCCCTCCTTCATCCCCCTCACCTATTTTACCCATCCTTCCCCAATATTTCCACTTACTCACAGGCTCTGGTAGTTTTAAACAAGGCTGATCATATAGTTTTAGAGACTAATGGATTAGCCCTGATATGAAACAGACAGAAACCATGAGCTGTGCCCACCTGCCTCCCGTTGAGCTGGGGCCACACCTGGAGCAGTTGAGATTGGAGCAGTGATAGCAACCCTGATATATGTCTTTTTTTCTCCTTGGATTTAAGATGAAAGGATACTGTGTGTGTGTGTGTGTGTGTGTGTGTGTGTGTGTGTGTGTGTGTTCCAACTAGACTTTCAGATGCAGAACCGAAGAGATTTTGTTTTCCTGGCATTTTACTGAGTTCCTACAGAATTTTTAGTCTACTTACTAATGTAGTCTCATCTGAAATACAAAGGTGGGGGGACGTTTCAGTAGTGAAATCACAAATTCTCTCCACGTTGCATGACCTTCCTGAGAAGTTAGGTCAATATGTAGCAGAGCAGAAAAATTAGCCTGACTTATTCAGCTATGGATTATCTGATATGGTTATTAAATCACGATGGGGACAGCACAATAGAAGTTATTTCAAATTATGCATCACTTTGAACAAACTTTATCGAAGCCTTTACTGCATTAGCCCTAATTACTCACAATGATGATGCAGTGCTCCCTCGAATCAGACCCTGCGTGGTGGCTGGGGACTGTGGCTGGTCGATAGCCATTGAGCAGTTTGATCACGAAGGCTGACCTGCTTGCGCTCTGGTGGCAGCCACGGCCATCCCTCCCTCCCAGTAGCTCACAAACTGACATGTTCTCCGTCTGGCCTCCCTCTCCTGCAGCTCCTCTTCTGGCTCTTCCTCCAAATCAATAACTTTATAATCAGCATGCTTCCCAGACTCCGAGAGGCTAAAACATTGCCTTAAACAAAACAAAACACACACACACACACACACACACACACACACACACACACACACACACCATCCACCTCCCCCCCCACTTGAGCTAGAAAAGACATGTTTTAAACCTGTGACCCACATCCATTTCTCCCATGTTATGGTGTTTATAAAATAAGGTGGGTTGTTGTTTTTTTTTTTTTAACCAATGATCACCTATTTGAAAAAACACTGTTAGGATTCTAGACTGATTAATTATTTGGCAAGTATTTACCAACAGCCTACCACATGTCCGTCAAATGTTTTCCATTTGATTGTTAACTTCCCAGACGGAGCACGTTTTTCTCAATGTCTGTCTCCGTGTCTAGTGCTGTACGAGCACACGGCTGCTGTCTCACCACGATCCAGTTCGCTCCGCGATTACTTACTGAGTATCTACTATGTGTCGGGGGCCCTACTAGATATGTTAGCATTCGTTACTTTAAGAGGAAAAGAATTTCTAATTAATTGAATTCCTTCAGTATACTTTGTATCTTAATACATGATTTTTAAAATTAATTTTGCTTTCGAAGACACTTCGTTTTACTCTCTTTTCTTTTTTCCCCCCTCTGCACTTGTCTGGGTCTTCAAAACCACTCTGTAAAAATGATGACCTACCGGAAACAGGCCAGAAGTACTTCTAAATTACCTTGCTTATAGTGAAAGATGAAAAAGGGACCCTAAAGAAAATAAAAATGAAGTGAATTGTCTCAGCAGAAATATATATGACTAATGCACAGGCACACAACTGAATGAAATCAAACCAAGATACTATTTGTTAACTTTCTACTGTGTGCTTGCCTGTGGTTAACTTTTCAAATGATGAGTTTCCCTCACTATTCCCTAAAAGAAGTAGGAGCCCATAACTAGGGAGAAAGAAATCTGCCTTTGCTAATGCTGGGCCTATAACAGAAGGGAGAATCCACCGGAAATCAGGCAGTAAATCAAGACGTTTGGTTTCCGATCCAATTGGGTGACCTCAGGCAGATCTCTGAATCTCGGGAGCAATCACGTGTGCATCGCGTGTGAAACGGGGCGTTGGACACGAGCCCAGACTGTGTGACCCTAACTCTCTCAGGTTTGTGGGAAGCCATTTATCTGTGGGGAGCAGAATCTCGGGAAGGTCTGGCCTCCAGCACCTGGGGAGATCTCTGGCTTATTTTCTCCCCAAAGTTCTGCTTAGCAGCCTGAGACCCGGAAATGGACCAAATCTGTGAAATTCTCCTGAGGGTCTCATTTTAGCACTGCCAAAAATAAACAGCCCATTCCTGCATCCTGAAACAGGAGAGCTTTGGCTCAGCTCTGATTACCAGAGAGGCAGGTTTAAAAGTTTAATACCCACCTGTTCCTACGCCTGTTTGGCATATTTGTAAATGACTGAACACAAATAGAGGAGGCGAGCCCGTGAAAGCATGGGGTCCCGAGAACGCATTCTCTCACTCTGAATGGAAAGAGCTGAGGGGAGGAAAATGGGGGGACCACCTGTCTTTCGCCCCTGGGAAATATCTGGGCTCGGCAAGCAGAGGCAGAAATATACAGGCTAATTTCTAAATCCATAAAGGGAGGTCTCCAGAGCTTACCCAACAAGGTTGCATAAGTAATTATGGGCGTGGATAGTGCAGACTCCAAACCGAATCTTTCACTCCAGCCAACGGATGGCTTCTCGGAGTTCCAGGCTTGGCACCAGCTCCCACACCCAGGACTCGGTCCACATAGCTCCCTCCGCCGGGACGCTCTCCCGTAAATGTGCTCCCGTTTGTCAAGTTTCAGGGTAGCTTCTTCCTCACCCACCTACGGCCTTCCCTCTGACCTCTTCCTGTTCTGCTTGCAGGCATCATTCACTTGGCATTTCCACCAAGAAGTTCCACTTCACACCTAGCGGGTGAATGATGGGTAGAGGCCCGATCCCATCTGAGAGACTATCCCATTCCTTCTAAGCGAAATTTCCCCAATGGCTGGGGAGAATGGCATTTCCAAGAGATGTTAAGAGCTCTTGCCAGAAAAATGGGTTCTGCGGTCAGATAAGATTGTAAAATTCTATGTCTCTCTTCCTGAAGCATCAAGCGCATACACTGGTCAATTAAAGGCTCTGGAAAGCCCTATGGAAAGGAAGCAGCATTCCCTAGACCCACTTAACTATGAAAATATGTTTTATCACAGACACCTACTAATATTTTGCAGAACTCAATTTGGGAAGTGTCACTCCAAATACTTCCTTCTGTTTTTTTCGATCAGGCACATTTTCTAATTACCAGTAATTTCCATGAAGGAGGTAGGGATAAAGACAAGTTGAGTTCTTTGCTCAAAGCAACTACTCACTGAGAATATGAGTTTAGAGTGATTATCAACAATGAGTCTCTTCCGGGGCTTCTAATCCTAATAGGCATTTCTAAATACTACAGTATGCCGGACAGTCACCAGTGCATTAATTCCCCGTGTGCCCTCGTTCTGTATGCCATGAAGACAGCAAGAACCTCAACCATGATTCCACCTCTCAGGTATGTACAATTTCGTTGTGAAGGGGAAGAAGTGAGTGGAAGACAGTTCTTCTGTAGTCTCTGAACACGTGGTAGAGACACCGGAAGCTGCGTGGGGGAGGCTGGGCCTTCAGGGTCAGTGGGATGTAGACAGGAGTTGAGGAAGGCTGTCCTCAAAGAAAGGTGTTAAGCCAAGTCCAAGGCCTGCCTTCTTGGCAGGAGGGATAAACATGGCCAAGTGGGGACTGGTGAAGGCACTGGTGGGAAGTTATGTGGGGAGCAGAGGAAGGCAGAGCATCTGGGACGTGTGAATAAGGAGTTTATATTTTACCAACTTCCGGTGAGGAGTCTGGTGACTGTTGAGGAATTCATGACATCATGGGGTAGAATGAATCAAGGCCTCTGAGAAACTCTGATTACTGTCTCCCACCCCCAGTGAGCAAGGGAGCTAATCGAACGCAGTGGTCGAGAGCATGGGTACTGGACCTACGTTGGCATCCTGACCGTCCACAGGTTCCTGGGGTGAGTTTTTGACTCCTGGCCTCCTCTTCTGAACTGAGGGTATAAGTATTTACCTCACAGACCTCGTTGATGAGTCACATGAGATAACACAGATAAGGCCCCTGATGCAGAGATTAATAATTACTAAGACTTGATAAAAAGCCATTAATACTGTTATCATTCAGTTGCTACTCCCAGGCCTTTGCCCCCAGGTGGTGAGCTGATCTCCTTCCTTTGCTCCCACTTGAAAGCCCAGCGCGGGAACACGCTCAGCGTCCATGGGAGGTTGGCGAAGCGGAGCGCCTGCATTCCCCAGCACATTCCCCGTGGGCCTTCTCCGTGCCCACCTTCCAGGGAGTCAGCCCAGAGCTTCCGGTAGCGCTCACCTGCATCAGACGTGGCTGCAGACGCAGCAAGGAGCGATAACACTGGGCTCGGGGGCATTGCCACGCTGTCAACCGCGGCTGGCTTCTTCCTGGTCATCATGCTGGACACGGAGCCCTCGCTCTTACCGTGTGCTGCCGTTTGGTCCACTTTGAGGTGGGGACTTGGCATCCCTACAAAAGAATAACCCCAAAGCTTGCAGTTACTTAAAAGGAACAGGAAAACAGACAACAGAAAACCTGAAAGCAAGCGGAGAAAATTGTGAATTCACCTGACCTCCTTTCGGTAGAACAAGAATGAAATTTTAGAACATTTAAAAAAAATATATTAGCAGCATAGCTCGTTCTGGTTTTGTGGCTGAGATCAGCGGTGACAACAGTCCGTTTGGCTGCACGGAAGCAGGGGCATGGGCCCGACGAAGCAGGAGAGGCCAGCAGGTACCCTGTGCCTTCTATGGGTCAAGAAGCCCACTTGACAGAGGCTGTGCTGTGTGCAGCATGAGGGGGAGAAGGGGACCCCACCCTAGCTTCTTCTCTCATCTAGCTGGGGACATGAAAGGAGAGGGAAATATCGGTGACACATAAGGGAGGGCTGACGTGTTCTTCAGCCGCTCACAGTCGAGGTGCTTGGGGAGGGCTGGGGAGGGCTGGGGAGATTAAGTGTGGGGAGAAGGGAGGGGAGGTGGTGCAGAGCCTATGCTAAAGCAGCAAGCAAGAGGAAGAGGCGCTGTGGGTGCCGTGAAGAGCACACCCTAAGCTCTGGGTGGGGACCGAAGATGCTGCAGACGAGAGGCCAGTCTGCTGGAGCAGAAGATGCACTGTGGGGGCTGATGTGTGATGGCAGTCCCCGTGGCCAAGCAGAAGTTGATTTGGGGGCTTTTCAGCCTTTGGTCCTAATAAGCATTGTTAAGTCATGCCTTTGTGATGCTGAAAAGCACCTCTTGTGAAGTGCCTCTGTAAGGGCCGGACGTTGACTTTATAACAAATTATAGAGCTATTCTGGAGCCTTGCTCCCTAGGTTGAAATCCAGGCTCTCTCATTCTTTTTAGCTGCATGATCATAAGCAAGTTGCTTCCCCTCTCCAAGCTTTGAGATTCCTTAGCTGTACAAATGGGCTGGAACAGTATAAGCTCCCAGGGGTGGCTGGGAGGATCCCGGAGGCAATTAACGTAAAGCGCTCAGAGCAGTGCCTGACACACCGTCCACGACGAGTGTTTCCTGTGCCTATTACTCTTATCATCACCACGGTCAGTGCTGCAGCCTGCTGCTTCCTCAGGGCAACAGAAAGCAGCTGGCAAAGGCTCCGTTCTCTTCCCTGACCCGACCGAGGATTTCTGGGGCCCTTCTGCACCCCCAGCTGTAGGAAAGTGCCTCTACAACTCATCCAAGCCTAAGTCCAGAGGCTGGGGGTGTCTGAATCCACATCAGATGCTCATCCGGACAGAATTTCTTCACGTCTAGGCTACCTGCCACTGACGGCAACAACAAAAGGGGCTTTATCCCAATAGCTCTTGACCCTTCTTTTTGCAACCCTGTGGGTGATTCAGTCCTCTCCCCGAGTAAGGTTACGTTGCTGCCAAGTGAAACCAGCCTGGTGTGGGGTGGGGGTGGGTGGGGCAATAGCAGCCCCCTGAAGCGTGTAGTGCAGAAGTTAGCAGTTTCTTAATTTTACAGATGAGGAAAACACATTTCTCAGAGGTTAAGCAATAACTAAGTAAACTCACACAGCCCTAATGTCGGGGCTGGGAGTCTGCAAGTAGCCAGATGATAAATCCAGGACCCACGGATCAGCCCGGCCCAGCTGGTTGTCTTCTAACCCCTGTCCACCACCCTGGTCGGCCGACAGCATCGTTCACATCGAGGGTACACGGACCCTAGCCTCACACCTGGAAAAAGCACCTGTAAGCATCTAAGGAAGAAAGTCATGTTGACATTTTCATTGACCTACTACTACCTTCCTCCTACTCTCCATCCCACCCTCTGAAACTCCCCGGGTGCTGTGAATAACAATGCCATTTCTACTTCTTAGGATTTGTATTTCATAGCATTTCGATAGTGGAGGTAGACAGACATCAAATTCTGTGACAGAAAGATTGCAGGGCACGACCATCAGGAAACCAGGAAGGGCAGCGAACGTGGACAGGATGCCCATTTGTGAAATATGCAGGGGTGTCAGGGATGGGCCAGGCGCACACATATATATAATACGTGTAACACACATCCAGAACCACCCACAGGGAGATCAATCCGAACAGTTTACAGTGGTTATTCTCAGGAGGGAGAGCACATGAAAGTTTGGTGGGAAAGAGGGAGTTTTTACTTTTCCTCCCTAGCCTTCCTTATTGTTAATATTTTATTTTATTATTTATTGATTAGATTTTATTTATTTGATAGAGAAAGAAAGCACAAGCAGGAGGAGTGACAGGCAGAGGCAGAGAGAGAAGCAGACTCCCCAATGATCTGGGAGCCCGATGCAAGGCTCGATCTCAGGACCCTGAGATCATGACCTGAGCAGAAGGCAGACAATTAACTGACTAAGCCACCAAGCGCCCCACTGTTAATATTTTTAATGCCACAAACATACTAAATTTTGTTTCCTTTGAGAAAATAAACAGACTTTGGAGGCGGGGAGATCTAGAAGTCTACCAGAGCACAGGCTTTGGGGTAGAATGCTGTGCTTGAACAACTGACTGCTAACAATCTCGACTGGGGACAGCAGTCCGGGGTCTGACGGAAGTCCCCCAGTTCGGTACTTTGTGCCACTGCGGTCTCGCTCCCATTAAATGGAAGCAGGTGTGCCTTCCATGGCGCACCTTTGGAAGTCCAAGGGGTCCCAGAGTTCTGCTGGGTAATAGCTCCTCCGGGAAAACCCACTGTCATCTTTGTACCTGTGGACACAGGCTGGGCAGGTGATTCTTTGTGCAAATTATGACAGGTTCAGGGAACAAGCCACAAACAGGATTAGCAGGAGGATATTTAACTCTCACTTGGGAACAAACTGATTTCAAGTCATTTTCGTTGTACCCATTTTCATGCAAATGTTCACGATCCAAATTAGTCTCAGTCCACATCATTTCATTAAAGTTCATTCGATCATACCTCTATTGGGCATACTTTGCTACTCAAGTGTTTATGTTAAAAGTAATAAAATGACACTTAAAAACTCTATAATTCAAATTGTCACTATTTAGCTGTCTTGAAAACCCTCAATAATTTAGGATTTTCTAGATTATGGTACTGTTTGTTAGTTGCCATCCAATGAATCTGAAAAGCAATTAGGAAAAAAGAAAAAAAGAGCCCTGACATTTTCTCAGACATTTTTGGGTTTTGAAAGGATTATGGAAACAATCCCAGAAATAGCATACATGAGCAAGTATATTAGATAAGCTTTCAACAAAGCCTGATCTAACAGCATTTGGAATCCCCCAAATCTGCCTGAGGGCCAAGGGCTTGGGGTACTGAGATGGGTGACCCCTCCGAGGAGAGAGCATTGGGCAGCCTGGCCACCGGAAGTCGTTTCTCTTCATTCCAGGTGGGAGCTGATGCTCCACAGAGAGGGGCCCAAATGACCGGACATGCGTGGAACAGTTCAGAACCAAGTTCTCGGAGATGTGGGATGAGGGTGGAGTGCTGGGACATTTGGAACCTTTCCTCTCAGCATGGACCTGGCTTCCCTCTCTCCATGGGAGGGAGAGGTGTGAAGCTTGAGGTCCCCCAAAAAGAAACCCGGATTTCATGTTGTGCTGATTGGACCACTGAGATGTGTTCCTTCAACTAACCCTGGGACCTGAGTAAAGGTGAGCATAGCTTTGATGTCACCTGGGGTCACTTCTCAACCTGACAGCAGACCGTGTGGAGAACACACATGGCGCCTGAGTTCGGAACATCCGTCAACCCCAGCTCAGGACAGACTGTAGCGAGGCTCCCCTGTCTGGAGGCCAGGACGTTTTTAAAGGAGGAAAGAACAATGCTAATAACTATGTGGATCCAACATCTGTTCATAATTAAAAGACAGAGCCAAGAGGAAATATTGTTTAAAAGTTAAACCTATAGGAAAACATTCTGCTAATAACCTGTTGACCTCTATCGATAGGTTTTTGAAAAAGCCTTTGAAACTGTGCTGTAGTGTGTCGAGGGACAGTCACTCATTTTCAAAGGTAATTTCTCATAGACCACTTATCCCCTCAAACCTCTACCTGCACACCGTGTTTGCATTAGGGACTTGATTTATGGATTCCCGCTCCTCCGATGCAGAAGCTGACTTCCTGTTGCCTTGGTTACTTGGAGCTTAGTTCAAGGTTAAAGTACTCCCAAATCAGAAGCAGGGGCAGGCGCTGCAGCCGGGCGGCCAGGTTATTGACTGCCCCAGGATGCGAAAAGGTCAGAGACCAAAGCACTGTTTACTGCCTTAAGGGTGAGTCAATAGCTTCAATATTTTGATTCTCTTTCTTCCAAAGTAGTAGTTGCTGTTCAATTACCTCTTCCCCGGGTTGTTCAAGGTCACAGGGGTCATGGAGGAAAAGCAGGGTCTATGGCGGCGGACTTTCCCAGGATCCCTTCAATGAGCTCTGTGACCTTGGATAATAAAAAGCAGCCTCGCCTAAGAGTAATTTGTATGTTGCTCTAGGTTTATAAAGCTACTTTATCTCATTTTCTTTATGGGGAAAACAAACAAACAAACAAAAATCTTTGTGGGACGAGTACTGTATACTCCCCTTTTCTAGGTCAGAAAAAGGAGGTTTAGAGAGGTCATGTAACTTACGTAAAATGACACAGCTGGTGAGAAGGGGTAAGAACTAGATCTTGACTCCTTGATGGGTCCTCATGTCACAATTTCTTTAAAATAGAGGGGCTGATGGGATCATCACCTAGGGATCATATGTAATTCATTCTGTAACACCCACTGCAGAGAGCAGTAGATCTAGAAAATGCTATGTGATTAATATAGGCTTGTTGAACACCTTAATTAATTTTTTAATTATACGATCTGCAAATGCAGTTATTTCCTGGTGACAAAGCTTAGATGGGAATAGTGAGAGAGCATGACAGCACCGAGATAGTGGCTGGGTTCCTCAGTCACCTCCCCGGCCCCCTTCCTGCTGCAGAATGCAGGGCTTGGCATGCACTGGGAGGTATACCACACTGAGCAGTCAGTGGCTTTCAATCTTGCAAAGAGCTGTGACATACATTGCGCTATTTGCCTCTGTGGCATCTCTGTGGATGACAAAAGGCAGATGGTGACATTCCAAATACACAGATAAGGAAACTGAGCCACAGAAGCCCAGATGATTTGCCCAAACTCACATATCATGTGTGCAGAAGAAGTGGGGAAATCCATGCCTCTTGACTCAATTCGATGTTCTTCTCTTTCCCTTTTCGGAAAACCCATAAATGACATATTTTGCACAAGAGAAAAAACCTCTTGAAAACTTGATAATAGTTTCCATTCTCATAACTGGTTGTTGGATTGATCCATTGCTTTTTCTTTGTTTGCAAATGAACTTCAGTCATGGCACACGGGGGGATATATGTTACGGAAGAAACTGAATCAAGCACGAGATGATACCTTTAGAATTTGGGAAAAAATATTTTTCTGTGCCGAAGTCAATAAAATGTTATTTTTGTTGCATCATCGTATTCATTAATTCAACAAGTACTTATTGAATGTTTACTGGTACCAGGGACACAGTACTGGTCAAAACCACTGAAGCCCCCATTTTCTAAGAATTGCATTCTAAAAACCTTGGCGTAGCATAAAGGCAGCTGTTACCTTTTATAAGGACACAGAAAGATCTTAAGGTGTTTTTTAATCATCAAAAGGCAGCGCCTCTGCTACTCACTCACACAGTATGTGAGGGATAGAGCGCCAAGGACCCAGATCTCAGCAAAGGGAGGGCACCACTGTGAGCATTAGAGAAAGACAGGGCTCCCGTGTGCACATGCATCTCCATTGCTCCAGGTCGGGAGGGAGGAGCACGGGCGGGATTTTAGCCCCGCCCTCCCCTCGAGCCCAGTGCTGTGACAGTAAACAGCCTGTTCAATCACAGTGACTGTCTCAACATGTGTTTTGTGTCAAATGAGCTTTACTTCATTCCAGGACCTTGTGAGGTGACACTCAGGCAAGGTTACTCTTGAATAGAATGCTATTCAGTGAGCCTAGAGTTAATCATTTTAAAATTCACAATTATTTGAGTGCCTACTAGCACAACTCAGAAGATGTGAGCCCTGTATTTGCACAGAAAGTTCAGAAGTGGAGAGTGACATAGGACAGAAAGACTTAGGATACTGAAAACCAAACAAGACAGGAAGCCAAATGAGTCCCTCAGGAATTAGGAGGAAAATGAGATCTCTGTGGGATCTGAGGTGGTCTGTGCTCATCCATTTATTCATTCAACATTCATTAAGGACCTGTGCGTGCCAGGCACCATTAAGCACAGGGAACATGAATAGTCATCCACTCAGGAAGACAGACACAAGTACAGAAACCCCAGTTTTAACGGGCAGAATTTAATCACTAGAAGTGGAGGGAGGCTCTCTCTACCAGGACTGGGAAACGACAAGAGTAGAAGCAGGGATAACAAGCCTTCTTTGTGCAGCCGAGACAAGAGTGGTTGGGATGAGTCATAAAAACCACATACTGGGAGATATGGTTGGGAAGGCAGTTGGCAAAAATGAAGCCCACCGCTCATTGTTGGGTAGAGTGAGAGCCTCTCTCCTGTACGCTTATCGTCTTGGACAGACTTCTGGCTTCTTGTGTCATTATTGGTTGATTTCTCTGACATTCTTGGAGGCAACTGCAACATTGCCTAGAGGTCAGGAACCATGTCTTACTTTGTTTTGACTCCCCAGCACTTAGCTCGACAGATACTAGATACTCCACAGTGTTGGATGGATGATGGACAAAGAGAAAACACATCTATCCTTCAAGGCCCAAACCTTCTGGGGGAAGCTGCCCCAACTACTTTAGTCCGCACACAGCCCTCTTTACTAAATCCCCTATTTCCATGTAGTAGAGAGTGGGCAAAGAATATATTTTTGGAAGAAGACTACCTGCTTCACTAGCTGTGTGATTTGGGGCAAGTTCTATCAACTCTCTGTGCCTCAGTGTTCTCATCTGTTAAATAAATCTGTTGTGAGAATTAAATGAGTTTAAACATTATGGTAGACAGAAAATAAAACCCCAGTTCCCCAAAGATGTCCATATCCTTGTCCCCAGAACCTGTGAATGTGTTACGCAACATGGCAAAGGAGAACTGATGATAGAATTAATGTGGCCAATCAGCCGCCCTTACATACAGAGTATCCTTGATTACCAAGCGGTCGAAATGGAATCAAAGGGTCCTTGAAGGTGGAAGAAGGAGGTGGAAGAGAAGAATTCCAGAAAGAGGTGTGGTATCGGAAGCAGGGTTAGCGCGGTGCTACGTTAGTGGCTTTGAAGATGGAGGAGGAGGGTTATAAGGGAAGGAATGCACATGGGCTCTGGCAGGTGGAAAAAGCAGGGACACAGATTCTGCCCCACAGTTTCCGGAAAGGAGTGCAGCCCTACTGAGACTTTGACTAGCCCAGTGAAATCCGTTTTGGACTTCTGACCTCTAGTAGCGTCGAGTAATACATTTGGGTTGTTTAAGTACTAATTGTGTGGGAATTTGTTACAGTAGTGCTAGAAAACTAACACACATGTAAAAGAAGTTACCACGGTGCCAGCTAGAATGAGCACTCACCTGTGTTAACTATAATTACTATTTCTTAGCACTATATCACCTTAGTACTCATCTTCTCATTATAAACTTACTTCATATGTTCACGTTATGTGTGTTCCCCATAAGATTTAAATTCTTTAGGAAGCAGAGCCTTTATATTCTTTTCCTCTATCTTCCTAGCGTACGGCTGACACAAAGCAACTAGTCAGTGGATTCTTAGAGTCAATAAGTTGTACCAGAGACAAATAATTCGTTGATATGAGTGTTAGACCAAAGTTCTGAGACACTGAATTATTGCAGGATCTGCCCCACACTTAACGGACGAACTTGAACAAGACTTGGAATCTCACTAAGCTTCATTTTCCTACTGGTCAGAATCTCTTCTAGCTCTACTATTCTGATTCCGAGCTTTTCAGATTCAGAGAAACTGCGAAACAATCGGATTAGTTCTTCCTTCTCTTAATTCAGGACTGCAGAAATGGGCTGAGAGGATAATATTTTGTCCACTGGAACCTCACAGAGATTTATCACTTCACAGAGTCTTGATGCAGTAAATTCTAATCATGCATAAGTCGGTCTCCCCCGTAGCGATAAGTTCATGTCAGATGAAAGGTGTTTTCTAGAAGCAGCCAATGACATCACCCAGAATGGAAATATATCAGATTTCAAAATTGCAAATAAAGGCATACTGAGTAAGAGGTTTTTAATCTTCCTGAATCTCAGACATCAGAACCTTTCCGTAGGGAGTAAAAAGCGTATATATCTACGTACATACACACAGAGAACACATTTTGTAAGCAGCTTAAAGTTCATAGATACTTCTAAGCTCAGGTTGGAACCCCTGCCTGCCTATGCTGATTCCTGCACGCATGCACACGTGCACACGATGCGTGTGGACACACCAAAGAAGGACAAAGGGCAGACAGACAGAACCAGACAGAATGCTGATGTAACTGCTCCCACGTTTAAAAAAGAATGTGGAGACAATAGAGTGGTATAACGAAGGGACTTTCAAGATGTATTCACTAGGGAAGAAACAATGCATACATGTAATTAAAACCAATTTAATACTACGATGCACCAAGTATGCTCTTGTTATGTCCTTGGAGATCAGGTAGCTTAGGCATTGGCTGCTGTCACGTACATAAGCATGTCACAGGCTTCATCAACAGATAAACACAAAGAAGCTTCGGTGAAGTAAAATCAAGGCAGTTTAGAGTTAGTCCGGTCCTTCCTGGGTAACTCATCCCAGACGGAGGATGAGATTTGGCTTTGTCAAGCGTGCCACAGAGAGGAGGGCAGAGCCACGACTCCGACCCCCGCCCTATTTTCGGCCCGTGTCAGGCCAGCACGTTGGCACTGAGCTGTAAGAGTTCCACCCCGAGACGTCACAGAAGCCCTCTTCTCGCTCCTCTGGTGCACGCACGCCTGGTGTCCACACTCACCGGGCCGCTTGCGAACAGACCAAGCCAGATGCTAGAGACTGGATCCAAGCTGTAAGACCACTGACTCTGGCCGTGCCTTCCCCAACATAAAGGGCTTAGTAGTCAAGGCTGGGTAGCATAAGCATCTTTTGTAGTGTCTTCCTTTTTACCGTTACAGTGTGGAGGCGCAGAACACATCTGCATGGTAATACAGATCTCCATGCTAACTGGGTCACCTTATTTGCATTTTGATTACTGCTTATTTAGAAGCCACATTGAGAAAAGAGCTTGATATCAGGAGCTTAAGTGCATGTGTATCTATAAATATATGTATAAATAGATAAATGCATATTTACTGGTTCGTGAACGATCAGTCCGATATGTACTCATTTCTCACGGACATATCTGTAGGCGTCTGGCCGTGTATGGATGTTAGGATTATAACGTGGTTATAGAATCAAATTATTCTTCTCAGTGCAGTATCACCCACGGTATAGACACACTGTGTCAGCTAGAGACATCAGTTTAGCATCTATCCCCCTTGTTAAGTAGTCATCACTTTATGTTTGGCAAAACTGTATTGTTTTAAAACCTCTCCCGGGCCTCTTCCTCAAACCACCTACTTTGTCCCACTATTTAACTCCATTGTATAGAATGCAAATGCATTGTGACTGTGTGCAGGCATACACATACGGACACAGAATGTGTGCTGGAAAAGTTCTCTGCTTTGCAATAGAGAAAAAAATCACAGAAACTCAGACCCATCATTAGATAGATCTCCTAATCTTTATCTCTAGTAGTTCAGTCAGACGAGCTAATACCATGATGATGGCTTTGAAATCTCTTAGGAATTGGATGAGGAGAAGTGATAGTGATGAACTCCCAGCTAATAAACACAGAGTGCTTATTTCGGCAGAATGATCAATTTCTAGATGTCCTGAGGCTTGTCTGATACAGTTGATTTACTCATCCTCGCTTACCTCACTAATAAAGCCAAAGTCCGCCATCAGATTACAGAGGTGCCGAGGATTTCTTAAAGGGGCAGAAGAGAGAGCTCAGGTAGCACTCCACGCTTCCCTCTAAACATCCCTCCCGCCCACAGTCCTCGCAACTTAGCTGCTTCCTCACTGACGCTCTGCACTCAATAGACTTTGGGCTAGTACAGTAATACAGATAATTAATTTGTTACCTTGTTAGTGGAAATTTAATGCAATGATCTAAAAGGACTCTTACATATTGTGATAAACTTTAGTGCCTCCGGGCGGCTCCCCTCGCATTGGGCTCATTTCACATCTCATCCATTATGTAAATGAGATTTGGAAATAGTTGAGTTTCACTAATGTAGCTCAACTCTGATGGATTGGAGAGAGTCAGTCCTACTGAAACTAATGAGGTTAAATGCACCTCAACATTTCTTTCTACTTGGTTGATTATGCAAGCCTCTGTTGAAGAAATGGGATGCCGTGCACTTCTTCCAAATATCCTCTAAGGAAATTTCACTGTTGCCAGACCCCACAGTGGCCCAGAATATGTCTGGTTTGGATAATGCCCGTGTTGGTTCCAACCAGTGCGTGGTACGTACACAGAGCTAATGGACAACATGCCATTACATGCAGCAGACTGAGAATATGACTGAATATAAAAGGGAGAGAGGAGGTCTCTTGGTCATCCAAAGAAGAGTGGGGGGAATTTTACACAAGTGGACAATGGGGATGAAAATCCTTGGTGGGGCATGAAATCAGAGAAGAAAAGTTAGGTCTGGAACTGGCGATGAGACAACTGCATTTGATTCAAACATTCATAGGGAGTCAGTCCAGTTCCTGAGGATCTAGTCTTTAGACAGAGATAAAGAATAAGGACTTCTGTGTTCTGGATTTCATTTGGAAAGCCAAGAAATGAATTCCAAAGGCTGAAGATTGTAGGATGTTATTGAAAAAAAAAAAAGGTAACAAGTATTTCAGGAGAAGCAGCCTCAAACTATCCAGGGTCACAGAACCAGGAAGGTGAGGTTTGATTTTCAGAATAAAAAGTATCTATGGAAAGGACACCTGGGTGGCTCAGTTGGTTAAGCGTCTGGGCTCAGGTCATGATCCCAGCGTCTTGGGATCCAGTCCCTTATCGAGCTCTCTGCTCAGTGGGAAGCCTGCTTCTCCCTCTGCCTGCCACTCCCCCGCTTGTGCGCTCTCTCTCTCTGACAAATAAATAGATAAAATCTTTTTAAAATATCTGTGGAATTTTTTAGTCTTTATTTAAAAAGGGGGGGAGATGTTGGATGAGGAAAGTAAGACAAAGACATGGAGGCAAAAACGTCCTATATAAGAGGGAATCAGAAGCCAAATGTAAGAGCCAGTAATTGTGGAATATACTCATTTCAAGGAAAGGAGTTTGAAGCAGGTGAATAAGGCTGTGACCCTGGAGTCAGAAGGCCCTTGGTTTCAATCCCAGCTCTGTTGCTTAACTAGGTATTTGACCTCGTTCAAGTTATTTAACCTCTCAAAGCTTCAATTTCCTTATTAAAAAATAAAAAAAAGTTTAACGAACCACCTACCTCAGAGGGCTATCACGGGGACTAAATGAGATAATACCTGTGAGATGCTTTAGCGTAGTGGCTGGTGCTCAGCACAGGCCAGCCAGGAATAGGAACAGGAAGCATGGGACATCTACGAGGTGATGAGGACGGAGGCCACCCGAGGCCTGAAGGAAGGACTGGCAGTTTGGAGGAGAGGTTGCTGGCCAAGTCATCGCTCCATTTCCACCATCCCAACTAACTCTCAATGCTCTCAAAGCTGGGATCCCAGTGAGACAGCTTCTCGACTCTTAAATATTCAACTGATGACACATTCTCTTGTTGGTAGTTGACAACAAGGAAGCAGTTTTGTTCTTGTGTTAGTTAGTTCGGCGAAAGTTTCAGTGCCTACCGTGAACACAGCAACTCCAGGTCCTTTGGGGGACCCTTAAAGTATAAGAAACAGTCCAGTCTTTGGGTATTCAAATATTTAGTTAAAAAAACCAAGTTGCAGGAAGAAGAAATTTAAATAAAAATAACAATCTCCCCTGAGCTGAAAAGAACACCTACATTACTTTCCCTCGCACCTGGGGCCACACTAGCATATATTCCAGAACAATAGTTGAAGGTGGAATTTATTACCTGTATAGCTCATATACAAATATAAATAATTGATCTGGTTGATTAAGAATAAGAATTTACATTAATAAAAATAATTTAAAAAATAAGACACCATTGTAAAAGTAATAAGGTAACCACTATGATCATTTTTATGGAAAAACAGCATTTCAAAGTGGCTCAAAGGGTGAGCTGTGAGCCCACATTCCCTGTGTTCAGATCACAGTTCTACAGGCTACTGGTGGTCTGGACTTGGGCAGCTTATTTAACCTCTCTGTGCTTTAGTTTTCTCGTCAATAATGGAATTAATCAGAGTAGCTATCCCCCCAGTTCAACGTGAGGACACCAAGATAAGTCCCCATCCTCAAAGAGCTGGAGGCAAACATATAAATATTAATTTTTCATACTCTGATAAGAACAATGGGACCAGGTATAAGCTCCATGACTAAGCAGGGGAATGAGTGACTTCCCTGCTGGGTCAGGAAGGACTTCACTGGGAGGCAGCATTGATTTGGGTCTTTAACAGTGTGGAAGTATTGGCTGAAAGGGCATGAAAGGAATCCCAGGAAGGAGGAGCAGCAGGTGCAAAGGCTCAAAGCATAAAACAGAATGGCGTGTTTGGGGAAAGGCCAGAGCTCTCGTGCATCTGCAGCAGAGCCTGTGAGTGGGCAGGTGA
Source organism: Ursus americanus (assembly GCF_024610735.1). Classification (NCBI taxonomy): domain Eukaryota; kingdom Metazoa; phylum Chordata; class Mammalia; order Carnivora; family Ursidae; genus Ursus; species Ursus americanus. The sequence continues at coordinate 27,637,519 of NC_142145.1, forward strand.
GGTGTCACAGAAGAGAGGGGCTGGGTCAGGCTGGGGACGGTGCCAGGAGTCTGGATTCACTTGAGAGGCATGGCGAGTCACGAAGGATTTCCGCGTAGACACACAAACACCCAACCAGGGGGAGGAGGGTTGGTCTCTATCACGCCTCGGGTTAGAGGGCAAGAGGCTGCTCCCAGGGTGATCCTGAGCAGATGGCCAACAGAAGATATTTTAAAATCAAGGATGGAAATTGAACCTTTGATATAGAATGGTTAACCAGTATGCCCTACTGAGTGTGCATAATTCCCATGTGGCCTCCCTCTCTTTTTCCCCTCCTCCACCTTTATCGGGCAAATTCTGCAGTAGACGTTCCCTTCAAAGCACTATGGGGGAGACACTGGTGGGTAGGTTGTGAAGACACCCAAAGCCATGTTTAAATCATGTTTGTAAATCAAATCTCATTTTGTTCATTTGGACAGTTGGAGGTGAGGGTTATAATATATTTTCTACAAGGTAAGTCCCCACCGAACGCAGGTGTTCTGCAAGTGTGGATTTTTAGACACCTGCCCTGAGGTTTCACTTTTTCTTCCTGTCTTCATGGGCTGGGTATTCGATATCCTTTTTGAAGGACTTTATTCCCAATACAAAATCTCCTACCGGCGCTCAGATCTCAGACCATTAAAGAAGCTTTGAACACAGGAGAGAAAGGGAGAGGTTAGGGGAGAGAAGAGCAAATAACAGTAGCGAGTGGGAGCGGACGCTGCATCGGCATGGAGAACAGGCAAGCTGCCAGCCTCACCGGGAGAGCAGCGACAGCCAGGCAGGGGCACGGGACCACGCCGGGCCACCCGGGTCTGCTGCCGAAGCAGCAGACGTCCTACAGCTTGAAACCATGGCATGCTAACAACTTGTTAAAAAATAGTCAAGATAGTTATTAGTTGGCACCGAGGCCCCCCCCAAATTCTTTTACTAAATTCAAATTTCATGGCTTGTTTAATTTGTAAGCTGAAGTCAGTCTAGCAAGTTATAAATACCCCTGGATTGATATGTGCTGGGAATATTCATGTGTTTATTCATTTACCCATTTGTTCATTCAAAAAAAAAAAAAATCCGCTGAGCCTCTACGATGAAGAAGGAACTTTGGCAGAACTTGGTAAGAACACCAGTGCATTCAACATGAAGACGGGCAAGAATTAGTGTGATAACCGAGAAAGGGCAGCGATGATTATCACCCTAACTAAAGGCAAGCCACACAGGGCGGAACTGCGAGCGTGCAGACACGGGAACGGTAAGCAGCGGGGTGAGTTTAACACAGCAGCCCACACTGACGGGCGAACGTGCAACAGATAATGAGCCACGTCGCGCTGATATTGTCTGGAATAGTTTGCACACCGGCCCAGCGGTTCATTTAGACCCATGCTGGGCGGGAGCTCTCCCTCCAGGGGTGACGTCACGTGCTCCGTGCAGGGTTTAAGGTCCCCAGGAAAGGACGACGGGCACCGAGGCTCAGAGGTGGGATTCCCAGGCTCACTATCTTGAGCTCTATGACTTTGGGCATGCCACTCCTTTTTGTCCTGAGGTTTCTGCATCTTGGGTCGATAGAAGGGCTTCCTGTCATTTTCAACAGGAGAGAGATCATCTGGCCATTGTAACGGGAGAGCTAAGAAACAACAGTGGGAACCATTTCTGTTTTTGAGAAGACAACAGAGCTCATTTCTATCAGATAAACCAAAAAAAAAAAAAAAATGCAATAGTAACTGGACACGAAAAGTCCTGAGAATCACAGTCAGGTCTAGGCTTGTCTGGGTGCTTCTGTCCTGTGTCCCCCACCCAGGGCTGCGGGCACCTCGTGGTAGCAATGACTCAGGAGGGCATGCCTTAGAGTCACCTTACAGGGAAGCTGCTTTTTAATCAAGTCCTTTTGGCTACTTCAGGACCGACTAAGTGCCCTTGGTTGAAGATTACATGTGTCATTTTAATCTAAGCCTCCCCACAACCCTGTGAAGTAGGTAATATTAACCACATTTTATATGCGAGGAAAATGAGGCCCGGAGATGTTAAGAAACACACTCAGGGTCTCACAACGACTAAACATTAGCAGGAATTTGAACCCAAGTCTCTCGGTCAAGTGCTTTCCCTTAAACAGCCTTCCTTCCTCCTGGCTATAAGGAATACAGACTGACGCTTTAGTGTCTGGACTCCAGAAAAGTGACAGAAAGAGTGAGAGGTTTTCTTTAGGCAAAGGTTTAAGAAAAGGACTCTTGTCAGCAAATGGCTTACTTCTTAATTTTGTCTAGGTAGCCCTGGGTACAAGCAGATAATGGCCCAATGTAGGATTAAGAAGTCACAGAACCTGTTGAAAAAAATTCATAATGAATGTGCCATGGAGGCTGAAACTGTGGAAAATCTCTATGAACTCAGAGCTAAAAAATAGTTTCTATGTTTGACATCAATGTGAGAATGAAGCTTCCCTACGAAGAGACAGGAGGCTAAAACCAGGATTCAGGGAGCAAATGGAATGGCCAAGAAGGGCCAATAAAGCAAATGCAAGACTTTACAAAAGTTAAAAAAAAAAAATTCCCGGACTGTATTTCTCAAACTTGGAAATTATTACATTTCCCAACTAATAAAACTGACAGTAAAACATTATTTTTCCAGCCTTGGTTATATAATAAGTGGAATGTGTTTGTTTTTATAAGCACCGTTTTAAAAATAATCAAAGTTATCTGGGGGCAGCTCTTTGTCAAGCCAGGAATTTGCTTGAAGGACATCCGGCGTAAAGAGCGACTGGGGTCCGGGCTGGGGCAGGTGGAAGCTGTCTCTCCAACAGCCTCCTCAAAAGCTTGCCTGTGGTTTAAGAGGATTGCAGGTGGCAAAGCAGTGGTCTTCCAGGGTTCCTTTCAACACCTACCAGAGGTCCATATTCTCCTTCTCACCTTCGGACCGGTGCTGCCCCCCCACCATCACCCAAGGTTAGCTCCTGCTTATATCTTTCCGTAAGAACTCAAGCGGCAGGTAACCTTCCTGACTCAGAACTTCCACATCCCCGACCTGGCAGGGAGCACTCCATCTACACCCCGCTTCCGTCGGCCTTGCTTACGTTCAGTTTAACCCTTGGTCACATAACCTCTCGAACCCACAGAACCAGTCAGATATATCTTCAATCACGGCTCAGTTTTGGACCAATGAATTAATCTAAGCCTTAGACTCCTTGTGGGTAAAATAGAACTAGAGCTGAGATGCCTTATGGCAATTGCCGAGGTTTGTAGGAGGTAAAGATCCATCAAGTATCTAGCATGTTGCCTGGCTCCTTACAGGTACGCTGTCGTTACCATCATCACCATCATCATTGTTATTATGCACAGCGATCCTGGCCTCCCAATAAGATAATTAGTAAGTTGGGAAAAGAGCCTGTGTCCTATATTTCTCATGTCTCTAACAGTGCTTAGCCAGCAAAGGGCTAGTAAGAGATCATGTGATCAATGAGTCTGTATTTCATGGAGCCGCGTCCGGGCTTGTAAAGGGTGTGAGACACACACAGAACCACACCACTAATATTACTACTTAAAGTAGCAACAAGATGGTATGGTTCCCCCCCCCACCGGTCTACATAAGAAATATTCTACAATTCTATGAATATTATAAATAAGAGGATGCAATTTTTATGATTCGAGGAATCACAGCAGAAATAAGAGCTATTCATCACTCCATTTCCAGAAAGCGAAACACAGAGAAGGAGGGGTTTAACTCTAAGTGTCTTTTTTTTTTTTTTTAAAGATTTTATTTATTTGACAGAGAGAGAGACAGCCAGCGAGAGAGGGAACACAAGCAGGGGGAGTAGGAGAGGAAGAAGCAGGCTCCCAGCGGAAGAGCCTGACATGGGGCTCGATCCCAGAATGCCGGGATCACGTCCTGAGCCGCAGGCAGACGCTTAACGACTGAGCCACCCAGGTGCCCCTACTCTAAGTGTCTTTAATTCTCAAATACTATGAGGGTAAAAGGTGTTAAGGGAAAACCATTCAGAGTCTGCGGTCCGGATGTCAGAATCCCAGAATATCGGGGTTGGAAAGATCACTCAGTAGATTCTATCATTGCACTGATGAGGAAGTGGGGGCTCCCAGATGGAGGCCTGGACCCCACACCTGCTCCTTGTCCTCAGTCATGATGGGCAGCGGGGCCTTTCATGTTATTTGCCTTCACAGGTGCTTGCCTTCCAAGCTACTTTGCTTGTTTTGCCTAATGACTGTGAAGGTCCCGTTAGGGGATGCGATTAAATGAGACGGGGATGGAGTGAGGTGGGCAGACTTCTGCAGAACAGTCCGTAATCTGCTTTTGATAGGAACTTTGGGAGAGAAAAAGCAAACAATGGGCTGCCAACATTAATAAAAGTCACTGGTATTAATAGAAGAGATCGGACTACGGTCTATTCTTTGAAAGGAGAACTAGGTGGTGGTGTCCTTAGCAATGAGGCAGCATCCAGCCACCACATTAAGAGGTGATGGCTTTGGAGCCAGATCTTTGTCTCTGTCACCAGTGGGAAACTATGCCTCAGGGCCTAAAATCAACCCTCCCTGCAAAAGGCCCCTCCTTCTGAAGGGGCTCCTGGATGCCCACCCATGATGGCTTAAGTGTTTATTATGATACAAAACTTTGGAGTTTCAGGTTTTTGAAGCTGAAGGACGTCCTGGTGATCATCTTCCTGCAGAGAGAGGAGGCTGCGGTCCGCAAGTGGGACCCATTCTGCAGACTCCTCAATCTTACCCTGCATTGGCTGTATTTCCTGGCAGGTGGGGTCTAGGAGACGGGTGCCTCATGTCTGCTGTAGCCATCTCTCGTTCTCCTTCCTGTCCTTCTGAGAAAGGGTGCCCTGCCTGGGACTACGTTTGTGGGTGTCCCTCTTTCTGCTTGCTCCCACCTTTCAAAAGCATGGTGCATCGACTGGTTGTGGTGAAAATCAGTTCGGAGTCCTTTTTGCTCCACGTTAAGCCCCCAGAGCCAGCTCTTTTTGTATGGAAGTCTTCACAGGCTGGACCTGGTCTAGTGACCATTTGCAAGGAAACAAAGGAAGAGAGGTGAGGCTCATGACGGCAGCCTTTGGAGGTGAGTAGAGCAATTCCAACAGAGGGGAAAAAATTAAAAGATGGTATTTCCATGCAGCCGTGAAAGGAGAGGAAGGAATCCTTCCTCTCCTTCAACAATAAAGGCTCCCGCTAATTTTAACCAGAGTCGGCTCTGAAAAACCTGTAGTTGACTGTGAGTCACTGGCCCTCCAGGGAATAGGAGGTGGGGACGTGTGTGTGCGCACGAGAGCGCGCGAGCACGCACACCAGTGTGTATAATCTCACAGTGCCCAGAGCCCTGGAGATCCTGGAACACTTGAGTAGCACAGGCCAGATTCATTAAAAACCCTGGCTACAGGCCAGCAGTTAAAATTGAAGCAGCATATTTATTGCATTTTGTTCAAATAAATCTGAAAACGTGTGAATCATATTCCTTGGAGAGATGGGGAGAAGAAGTAAACAACATCAGGCTAATACTTACAAGCCGTGGCGGAGAGAGAACAAAGGTACAGAAGGCTCCCCCGCTCCAGGAACTCTGCGAGATGCTCTGTGAGATGCGAGGTGGGGGCTGGGGGGCCACCCTCTCCTGCCACTTTCTGCACTGGCTCTGTGCCGGCTTGGGGACTTTAGGGCAGGTGGCTCTGTCCTCTGCCCTGGGTCTCTCAGTTGTACCTGGCAGATTCTGCCCTGCTCCGTGGGCCTCTGTGGTCCCCCAGATGCTGCTGCTGCCATCCTGCTTTCAAACGGCAGCTGCAGAGATTAGATTCAATTTTGGGCTTTCCTAAAATAGTATATGGAAGGGAAAATCTCCCCCGTCCCCACCAGCCCAGTTCATAGGAAGCTCGGCAAGAGCGCAAGCTAATTATTCGCCTCTACGAAGCAAAATAAGTCGTTGGTCAGCTTCATCACGCCTGGGCTGTATTTTCTTTTGTTGTTTAATATCTTTCGGTAATGCTCCGAGGGACAGTCTGTGCTAGTGGGTGGACACTGTGGGTTGGACCGTGGATCTCAGGTTCCTTAAGTATAAATGATAATAATTCCTTTGTATGGTAATTATGAGGACTGAGTGAAAAAACGCCTTATAAAGACATCTAACTCAACAATATAATATTCCCATGGCCAAATGTCAAATCTCGTAACGTTCTCTCTGTTAAAGAGATGATTTATGGGCATAAGTATGTATATACATCGATCTATTTTTCTCTGTTCAACCCAAGATTATTTCTAAAGCAGAATTTTGCAAACCGACTCCCTCCCTCCCTGCCTTTCATTCTACATGTACTCGTTGTCGGTGGCAACACTGATAGATGTAGACGCACAGGTGTAAGTGTGGTCTAATACTCCTCTTTTACTTCGCACAAATATGGCTGTTTATGTATCTTCAAAAGCCCTCTGAGCCTTCCAACAGTTCTAGACAATGCTAAAAGGCCTGGAGACATGGGTCGGGTAGTTGGAGACATGCTGTGATCACCCAGAGAAAATCAGGTATATGTCTGTTATATTTGAAGGCCTTGGGAAAAGCAAGAGTTCTTAACACCATGTAAGGGTAGGTTCTTAGGTAAAGGTTTCATGGTTACAGTGGTAAAGGCAGCTCAAGACCCAGGCATCAGTTTCTAATGTATACAGCTGGGAGAGGGGCCAGTTTTCGGAATTGGGCCAAAACGTGCAATGACCTGATACTCCTACTTTAACACCCTATCTGGCTCAGACCCTCACGAGAATGGAAAGGACTCTTGGGAAGTTCACCTTATTCAAGCACTGTGATGTCTGCTCCCTGTTGGTGTTGGGGCTCATGGGGCTCCTTCTCTTCTGGTCTGGCCAGGTTCTGAGCCATTCCTTTACCCTCACTCTCTGTGCCTTGAACCCAGGAGAACCTGCAGGGAGGTGATTCAGCTTCCAGATGCTTCCTCCCCATGCTCTAGAATGCTGGGACACTGATCAGGGAAACCTTGATGGCAAGGCAGAGAGGCCAGAGAAGGCTCGCCCCTAGTTGTTTGAGGCACGCATTCCAGTTTCTGAAGCTCTTTCCCTCACAGCGAGTGAGAGAGTGCCAGTAATAGTAATAGCAAATACTTCAACTGCACAAGCACTATTACTCGAACACTCGCCAAGGCCTTTACATGTATTAATTCATTTCCTATTTACAACAAACCTATGTGGAAGGGATATTATATTTATTCCCATTTTACAGAAGAGGAAACTTGAGACCCGAAAGAGTAAGCAAGTCACTCTCTGTTACTAGCACAACTAGCAGGTGGGCAGGTGGGCAGGGTCAGAATTTGAATGCATGCAAGCTGGCTTCAAAGACTTAACCACTGAACAATGCCATACAATCCCGGTTTCTTGGATACTTGACCCTCTTAAGAACTAGACACTGGGTGCCCTTTAGGTTTTGTTTTCCTGAGTGTGTGCAAGGAGAGAATTCAGTAAGTAGCTACTAGACCAGATGGTAATAGGAAGCTAAACCAACTTTGCCAGTTACGTAAGAGCATTATTTATGAATCCTAGCTACACCAACCATGCCTTTGCTTGGGTGGGCTTGAATTGAAATGCGCCGCCCTGAGCCCACAGCAGGAGGACATGCCCTGAATTACTCGTCCCTCGATGTGGCAGATGTGCCCTGATTCGTCAGCACATCCTCGTCCTTTGCTCTTTCAGCACAGAATGGGAGGTCACCGTGAGGGGAAGGCAGTGGCCAGGGAAGCCGACCAGAACTCACAGGGTGACATGGGAATGAAACTGATTCCTCTGAGTCTTTAAATCGCCACCTCCTTGCCACGAACTGTATGAAGGGCCATGGCTGCTTCATGGAGGGCTACAGTGTGTATGCACTAACTCTCTCAGCCTACATTCTGGCTGCTGCTTCTAGAGCAGACACTGGCTTTCTGTGCCCCTCCCACTTTGGAGAATTTGAGTCCCAAAGCTCAGTGATTCATTCTGCTGTGCTGCCTGGGAATTCAGGAAGAAAAAAAAAATTCTGCCAAACATCATTTGCTTGTTGAATGAAAGAATGAATGGATTATTGAATTAAGGCAGAACCTGAGAGGAAACCAAGTTGTTTAAACACATCTGTGTATTCCCAAGTGTCTTGGACACCACATGCCTTTTTCTGAGAGCAAATTTCAAAACAGAGCAGGGAGAAACCTGGTGGGTGAGTGGTCTGTCAACGACAGCCACACTACACAGCATGACGGGGGTGCCCTACCGACTGGCACCAGGGCGAGCGCATGGAGGACTGCTACTCCTAATCAGATACTGCCCTAATGAGTCGTGCCTCAGTGGACCCAACTCTAGCAACAAATCTCCTAAAACACCCATTGGGCTGAGGCAACCAGATTTTCATAGAGCCCTTCATGAAATGACTTATCAAAGGTAAAACAGGTAGGCAGGGGTGAAGCCCAAAGGGGTGAGCTCTTGGGGCTTCCCAAGCCATCTTGACCCCTGGAAATGGTAGCAGGGCCGGGGCACCTACTCCCTACTATGGAGATACCCATGGTATTCTTTAAACCAGAAGCTGTCTGAGTTGGTTGTGCTCTTGACAGAAGCCACCGTCATGCCTTTTGTAAACACCCACGCTACTGCCACTATCCGGGATTGCAGTGCCACTTGCATTAATCATCTTTCTTATTTTCTGTGCTTTATGATGCTTTGACATTTGGGGTCTAACTGAGCCTGGAGAGACTGCCTTTCCCAGGGCTAGCTAACTCCTAAGGACAGCAAAGGACTTCCCGGACAGCATGCCTTTCACGTGCAGACCCGGCAGTCCCAGAGCTGGTATTCCCCAGTTACACCCCTACCCTAGTAGCACCCCAGAGCTACGTACCAGGCAACTAGGGACAATCTCTACACCCCAAACGCTGCTGAAATCATTCAAACCAGCCAACACCAAATCTGCTTACTCTACCTTGACTGCTCCTTCCCACAAAGACCACCATAAACCTTTTGCCCTAGTGCTTCCTGACAGATGGGCTTGCATGCCACAGGCACGGCACGATGGACTTCTTGTTTCTAAGGGATACGTGACTCTACACTTCTTCCTTCACGACCATCTCTTTCCTGTCTATGTGTCTCACCAAACCCAATGAAAACAAATCCTGAGTGTATTTTCACACACCAAGATGCATGCCTGTCCCTAAACCTCTCAACTCCCTTGGATTATGCTGGAGAATTAAAAAGAGGTCACTCTCGTACCATTCCTGGAGGCCTTAATATAAACTGGGATCTTTATTTTTTACTTTATGCCGAGATATTTATTTCACTGGGAGCCTTATTTTTAAATAAGGTTTACAAGTGTTTCTAGCAAGAACTAACAGGTATAAACCACTACTTTGTGCTGGGCATTTTCCACAGATTACTGTCTTTAATTCATACAATCGCCATCTGTGGTCTCCAGGGAATCACTGGTTGCCCAAGATGACACACCTGGACAGAGGCAGCTCTTTGACCTCCGCTGTCTGGCTTCTGAGGCCGCACGCAGGGCCGGTGCATACTGAGGGGCACCTGTACCTGGGAAGCGGCGTTTCAGGAAAGCCCTGGGACCTAAAGGTATGGCCCTAAAATGTTGCTGAGCAAAGAACGGTCTGCAAACCAGCTGTTGGTCAGCAGGCTCTTGGTGACCCGGCTCCCGAGAGAGAAAGAGATGGTTGCCTGTATATAAATCAAATATGACACTGAGCATACTGTTTAGTTCAGTCTTTTTATTTGTTTATTTTCCACGTAAGACTTTGTGGATGAAGGCAGCAGGGTGGTGATTTCCACGAGGGCACCGTTTCCTTGTCTTGCTGTTGAGCCTCAGCAGGGAATGTGGTCCCTGCTGTAAAATGCTACGTGTGCCCCTCACTCTGGGGCACTGGGGTGGCAGCTGTGACTATCCCTGTGCTCGAGAGACTCGTCTACATGGTCTTGCTGGTTTATATATTTAACCACCGACCAAATCTTTATCAGATACCCGACATGGTGCAGGCTAAGGTCACAACCTATGTCCCTGCTCTACCCCCGAACCCTCTATCTCTAACAACACCGGCCTGTTCCGGCCAAAGGAGAATCCTCACTTGTGATTTGTGTTTTCACGTGTGCAAAGCTTACCACCAGCAGACTAAAGGACCTCTAATCCTAGAATTGGGCTGCATATTTCTGTCGCAACCCCACCACATCCGTGTCAGAATGTTTGACTTGACTTGGTCACATGAAGTTCACATATCATTTTTTAGCATCCAGTTATAAAATTAACATTTGCCTTTTAAAAATTACAGCCTTGCCAACACTACTGTATTGAATACCTAAACTTTTCTAAGAAGGTAGACCTTATGTTAAGTGTTCTTATAACAACAACAACAACAACAAAATAATAGTACAGGGGATGGGAGGGACTTTGGAAGCTGGTGAATAACTCTACGATGATCACAGTGGTTTCAATGGTATATACTTACCCCCAAACAGAGCAAACTGTATGCATTGCGTTTGTACAGTTTTTTACATGTACATTATACCTGCATAAAGTGGTAAAAACAAATAAACGAACAAAAACTTGCTATAAAGCCTAAAAAAAAAAAATGAAATAAACGAGAGCTTTGCCTTCCTTCCGATTCTAGCCTGAGTCCATACCAGCTATGGCAGCCATGACCGTTTTCATCTGTAAAGGTGAGCGGTAGCCAGCTCTGTCGGGTCGTCCTGAGGACTAAGTAAGTAATGTGTGCACTGCAATTAGGATCATGTCTGACATGTGGCAAACACTCACCTGGTGTTTGCTAGTATTATTGCTCTGGTTGTTATTTTCAGTAGTTGTCTGGAAACTAAGACGGAGGGGAGGAGTCCCAGGAACCGGTCTCTCGGTAACGCCCATGAGAACCGTCAGGGATGCAGGGTGCCTCAGGACCTCACTCTGATAAACTTCTGGGCTGCCTTCGGGTGTGCTTAGTTATTTGTTTAAGGAATGAAAACACGTTTTAACATCTGCCTAAGGCAAAAAATGTCCTGACACAGATCACTGTCAAGTTCCTAAAAAGTTACCAAAAAAAAAGTTACAGGAAGCATTTGTGTGCGTGTATGTGTGTGTGCACGCCCGTGCGCTCGCACACATGTAATTTGGGGATTATCAGCTTTGATGGATTTCCCAGGTCCAGGCTTCCTCCCACATTGAGCAGAATTGGAAGTGAGCAGTCTACTGGGATGTGAATTCACCAATATGCTGGGAACAAGAGCACCCGACAATCTTTAACCAAAGTGCTTTGGGGCAGGTTAAGCCTTTGATGCCCACTTAGCCTGCATCTCTAGGAGGTACAGCAAGTCATGAGCAAGCAAGTCGCTGGAAGCAGGGAGATGGGGGCCTGCGTGCAGGGAGGGAAGCCCACGGGGAAGACGGGCGTGGTGAAGGGGACAAGATGCCTTTATAACTCGGCATCTTTCCTTTCCTCCTCCTCCGCCTCGCTCAGGAACAGAGCCTCGGAGGCCGGGGAGTGTGGTTAACAGGCATTGATCTGTGTACCAAAGGAAAGACCACAACCGATCGGAGGAACAGACATGTGATTAAACAGTTCACTGGCAACTGGAAACAGAAACACAGGGACCAGCAGGAGGCCGGAGCAGCGGACCGGCTGGAAAGGGTGCAGCACGGAGCCTCCGAAGACCTGAATGGGGGTCCCAGCTCCGCCAGACAGGGCGTGCAACCTGGTGAGTGACTCTCTGGGCCTCCATTTCCACACCGAACAGACTAGCTTGGCCATCCCTCATCTATCTCGCTCAGGATTTCCTAGAGAGCCCCACATAAGATCCCCGAGGTGAACATTGCTGTGAAACCTACAAACAGAAACTTGAATTATCACGTGGCTGGAAAGCAAAGCCCTCCTGGAGTCATAAACATATTAGCCAAGGGCCTGAGCAAAGCCATGAATAATAATGAATGGGGTGAAACAATGACAACAGCAACCAAAAATCCCTCAAACAAGAAACAGCAACAAGCGTGTTGCAATCTTCCATAGCCTCAAAAACCAACCGCCACCACGGACCCACCCACTGAGGTGATACTGCGCCCCATAAAAACCAGCACAGCCATTATCTTCCCGTCGTGGGGGGACACGGCTCCGCCCCCGCTGCGGGCCGCTCGCATGGAGATGGAGGCCGTGGCTCGGAGGCAGAACCGCTGACCTGGCACACACCTGGGCTGCCACGGGGATCCTGGCACCAAGCACCCGCTGCTGCAGCTGCAGACCGAGCCTCGCCGTTGGCAGACCCCAAAAAGCACTTTGTGCGGTTGGCTGCGGGGCCCAGTGTGGAGAGCGAAGCTCCTCCTGGCGCCCTGCAGGTACGGCGGCCGTGAGGACACACAGCTCTTCCCGCGGCCTCCCTTCGAGAACACGACTTCTGAGCAGCCCTCATTAAAAGGAGCGCGGCCACCACAGCGCGAGGTGGCAAACGCTTCCCCGGGCTCCTCCAGGGTCTCATCTGCCCAAGCGGCCTCTGGAGTCAGGCGCCACCGCCCGCCCCACAGCCCAGGGGACCCCGCTGCCGGGCTGCCTCGCCTCTGCTCTCAGGCTGCCGCGCCCACGGACGGACTCCCCGCCCAACGCGGGCAGGGAAGAGGGGAGGCGGGCCTGCCGCCCTCCTCCACACCTGGCTGACCCCCAAGCCGACTCAAGGATGGGGGCTGTGATTTCCGGCTTATAGCGCAGTCAGAACCTCGCCTTTCGCCGGGAGCTGGGGGATTTAGGGTTGCTTCCCTTCTCATATCCCGAGGCGCGTTGTTTCCCCCGCGGCTCTGAGGACCGAGGCCCGGCCGTGGCAAAGACTCTGCCTGAGGTCAGCGCTAGTAAACAGCCGGCGCCCAAGTCTGGTCAATCAACTCCGAGTCCGCGCTCTCTGAAGGCCCCCAAGCTGGTCTTTGGGAAACAGGCTGTGACCGAGCTCCGGCATCATCACCTCCCGGACGGCAGATTCTGAGCCGCCCTTCCGGGACGTACATCTGGATTTAATCCTGATCGCTGGACGCGGGGGCAGACGCAAACACACGGGGAAAGATTTCCATCAGACCCCTGACAAACATCCCTGGTCCCTGATCAAGGCTACACATCATTTTAGACCTGGCTTCAGGCCAGACTCATCAGGATCTCTGTGAGTTATCACTGAGACTTTATACCTATGTAATTGTTAAATTAATTAAACAAGGAAGCCAGTAGACTGAGGTGGCTTTAATGCCTTAGTAGCCTACCTAAGCAAACCAAAACCTAACTCTGAAATGCCGAAAGGCGAAGAAGAATTCAAAACCTAAGGACAACCAATCACAAACAGCCAACCGGGCTTTCCCAAATAAGGTGACCGCTTAAGCTAGAGCCGATCAAATAATTTCCTTTCTTTGCTTCTGTTTCTTCTCTACAAAAGTCTTTCCCAAGGTCCTGTTGGTGGAGTGCTCCTAACCACTTCCGGTTTGGTACTGCTCAATTTGAATTGACTTTTCTCAAATAAACACTTAAAAAATTAGTAAGCCTCAATTTATCTTTTACCCTACTCAACACCCAAGAGGTTAATGAAGAAAACTAGGGATGAGATAGAATTTGGTTTATGTTGCTCAAATCACAAGAAAAAGGGGGGAAAAACACAACATGGTCAAATACTGATGCCCAGAGAAGTACCCTGAGCATTTCCTGAGCCTTCTTGCTTACACAAATGAAGAACTGTGGGTTTCTCATGAATTTGTGGGGAGTTTCAAGGACCAGATGGGACAGTGTGGAGTTCTGATAACTTAGGAGCTCTGAAGGAATCCTGAAATGCCCTCAGGAAGCTTTGGACTGATTTTTGGATGCTTCCTAGAGAGAATCTGGGCAAATACTTGCCTTTCAGGATTTCTGAGCCCTGAATGACAGATTTGCTCTGATCTTAGGAGGTTTGGCAATGGTTCAACCTGGATGCCTTTTGAATCCTCAAAATAGTTTCAAAGTCTACTGGGTCATGTTGGAGTCAAGCAATAGTTTGGCCTTAATAAAGATTTCATGGCCAACCAACCTAACTCAGAAGACAAAATTCCTCATTTTTGAGTGTCTTTAATGATCAATATCTCCAAGTAAAATATATGAATAAATCCTAATAATGGAAAATTGGAAAATGGAAAAAAAAATCATACCTGTGAGGTGGGCCAGACTAGATGGGAGAGATCAGGGGACCACGTCCTGATGCAAAGGATTTTTATAAGGACATAAGGCAAGATGGCTGGAAAGGAGTGCAGAAACATCATCTTGATGTTCAGGCTAAGGCACATGGGCTTTGTCTGGTAGACTCTCTGGAGTCGATGTAAGTTCTTAGGAGAAAAGTTAAGTGGAATTTTAAGCATTATTGGACATCTTCTTTTTTTTTTCTGTCTCATCAATCAGCCTTTAAAATGAGTATTGTTTTCGAGTAAGCATAGTTAGAGGAAGGCAGAAGAAGACAAATGGAAAAGAACGCTCGCCTACTGTAGTACGTACTATACAGGATAGATTAAAGAGTTAACAACAACTGCACAAAACAAATGTGATCCATTGACTGGGGTCAGCTGTTACTAGAAATAGATTCCAGAAAAGATAATGTAGAGCGAGACAGGTGTAGGCGCAGAATGAGTTGGCTGGGGATGGAATGCCAACTCTTCCACTAATGGCACAGTTAAGTCACAGAGTTTTCTCAACGTTGCACTAATAAGTGAGGAGGTATATAACTGGGGGAAGTAGGACATACTGTGGTGAAACTTCTTAAATGACCTTCTTCCACAAAGCACCCCTCTGCTAATACTCTGGAGACCAGACCCTGGACAGACCAACAAATTTGCTATGTGCTGCATGGTTAGTCTGGTGTAACAGAGCCACACAAATACGAGACAATTCCTGTCCTCAAGACCTTAAGGTTTAGTTGTTACTGTGGGTTGACTTGTGTTCCTCCCAGCAACAGACATGTTGGGAGTCCTACTAGCCCCAGTGCCTCAGAACGTGACCTTCCTTGAAGACAGAGTCTACACAGAGGTGATCAAGTTAAAATAAGGCCATTAGGGTGGACTCTAATCCAGTATGACTGAACTCCATATGAAAAGGGGAAATTGGGACACAGACACACACAGGGGGCTGCTGTGTGAACATGAAGGCAGGTACTGGGGTGAAAGGAATGTAAGAGTTTGCCAGGAAGCCACCAGAGGCAAGGAGAGCCATGGAGCAGATCCTCCCTTATTGCCCTCGGAAGGCACCAATCCTGCCAACACCTTGGTCTTGGACTTGTATCTTCCAGAACTGTGAGACAGGACATTCCTCTTGGTTAAGGCACCCAGCCTGTGGTACTCTGTTACGGCTGCACCGGCCAGCAAAGGCAGTGGCAGAGACTCAACACAACTACGGACAACTACCGCAGGGCAAGGTTGTAGCAACAGATACATTCTAATTAGGGGTGCTGAACAGAAGGGGGGGCAGTCTGGTTAAAAGAGTTTTTAAAACTTCACAGGGGAGGGAGAGCTTGAGTCAGACTCTGAATAAATTTTTGGGTGTATTCCCTGGTTTGGTGAGTCTGCAAGTGGTTTTGTATCCTGTCCCCTCCAACCACGTTTAGAGTACTTGCATCCCTTCCCCCGAGTTTTATTTCAGATTCCTCTTTTATATAAAGTCCTTAGCTCAGATCCAGTGTGCATTTTCTGGGAGCTGGTCTGGGTGGCCTAGAAGTTCTTTCTCCATGTTAAGAGTCTGTTGACCCTATCACCGGAATTCTATCAGAGGCCTCCTCTTAAACCAGACCCATCTTCTGGCGGGTGGGCTAAAGATTCTTCTGCTCAGTGTTCCTATCAGAAATACCACTACTCTGCTTCCTTTCACTGACTTGAAGGTAAGCCTAAGAATGTTTTGATAAGCACCTTAATTTGGGGGATTTTTAAAGGGTTGACCATCAAGACTTTAGTTCTTGATGAATTTCAAAGAATTTCAAAGAAAAAAATGTAATTAGTATCCTGAGGTTGTGCGCCCTTATAAAAGTTTTCTTTGTTTAGTGACGGTGGTTGGTGTCTGTCTTGTCACAACATTAGGTTTCATTTCGTTACTGAGACGTTGTGGCAAAACCCTTACAACACTTTGCAGATCCCCAGGCTTCTACTCATTTACCTTTAAAATAGCAATCACGATCCATCATATTCCTTTGTCCCACATCAGTTATAGTCCTGATATGTTCCCTGGCTGTAATGATGAAGAAGCTTCTCAGGATCATTCCCACTACCAATTAATGATGTTTTAAAAATGACATGAAGAGTGAGCCGAAGAAAGAAAACCATTCTCTAAATCTCAGCAGAGAAGGCAGGGAATTGAGCTTTACAGCCCAGAGATTTTGCAGGGTCCGGCAGCAGAGAGAAATACGTTCTCACCCTTGAGTGGAGCCCGTGATTTCACTGCCTGGGCATGTAAAGAAATCTGTTACAAGCTGGGTACAACTGACCTGGGGCTGCTGCTCTTTATGCCTACAAGAAGGAAGTGTGGTAAAAAAATAAGGGGGTGAGATAAGCCCCAGGTTGGACCTCAGGAGCCCTGGTTCTCATCTTGGCTCAGTTTCTACCTAAAGAGTTGGCTGAATTCTTGAGATTTCTGTTTTCTCACAGGTAAGAAAACCAGAAGGTATTTTTCAGTTCAAATATTCTTTGATTCTATAACAGGCATCTGGTTACACAATGGAAGGTGGAGATTACAAAAGGATGGGCAGCAGAGATGTCCTGTGTCTTTTGCACAGAGCATGGGATAGGATGTGCCATGCTCATGTTTAAACGTGGGTGATGTCCACACCAAACACAGGGGCAGAGAAGACGAATTCAGAACACCAAGGGCAACATCTACTTGGAGTATTCTGATATTCATGGTATGAATGGAAGAGAACCACAGTAATTGGCCCCTATACTAAATCTCACTCAAAGAAGGAGAGAGTATATATGGTATTCACACTTAGGCCATGTGCTGCTTTGATTCACCAGGTGAAATTTGTTCTAGTGTAGGTTTCTCACCTTCAGCACTCTTGATATTTGAGTCAAATAATTCTCCCCCCGCCCTTTTTTTTTTTTGTGTGTGTGTGAAGGGAGATAGGTAGTGCTTGTCTTGCAGGATATGTAGCAGTGTCCCTGGCCTCTACTCCCTAGATGTCACTAGAAACCCTTCTCCACCGTGTGACAATAAAAACTGTTCCAGACATTGCCAAATGTCTTCTGGGGGACAAAATCATCCCAAGGTGAGAACCATTGTTCTAGTGGGATATACTCTTTCCCAAAGACTATCCATGCCCAAATTATAGAGCATAACTTTAAGAAAGGTCACCTCTCCTGAATCTTAAAAGAGAGCCACTACATTAAACTCTCTCTGTCAACAGATATTTGAGTCCTTGTGCAACTAAATCTTTTAAAAAGATTTAAAAAAAAACCTGTGACTTTCAGATTATTACTATTTTATTTTTCATGACATCACTATTCCTCAGGCGTCTACGAATGGGAAAGCAGGATCTGTGGTGCACTCACATGAGGAGGCTTCCTGAGGATGTAGGTGGTCTTCCTCACATGTTTACAGGGGGAAGCACTTGCTCCGAAGCTGTGCCCGGGGTGGACACTGCCCATGTGGTGGGCTCATGATGGTGTTGGCTTGCAGAGACTGCCATGTTCCTTGAACATCAATGAGTTGTAATGGAAGGGAGTCATCATGGAAAGCAAATAATGCACCCCAATGATACTACCAATGTTCAAATGTTGCTCAAAGTTTGGGACCATTTGAACTAGACTGTGAGCCAACCAATAAAGTCAATCTCAGGATCCTGTAATAACCATGAATTGGGAACTAAAAAAGACACTGATTCACTAGCGCTGTGCATGGAGGAAAAGGTTTTCCCCAACTGAGAACATCTAAAAGAAAATGCAAAGTCTCTAGAAGCAATTCCAGAAATAATTCCAAAAATTCTTTGAACAATGGTAGCTTGGTGGAATGTGATGTATGCTCTTGAGACAAGGACCTCGTCAATTGGCTCCATACACATTAGTATATTTCCTAAACGGATTAATCTAATTACTTAATACTAATACTTTGTATATACTGAAGTACTCATCCCACCCACCCCAACAACCCAAGTCCGCTCAGGTGAGGTCCTCGCCGAGGTCTGCGTGCTTTGGAGAAGGAGCCACAACATGCCAGCAAAACCCGGGGGATCCAGGTACGAGGGTAAAACCACCCACACAACGTAATAACAAGCAGCACTTAAAATTTGGCAGTGCCCTTGGAAACGTTTAGAGGCTTACAAACACAATTATAAAAGACAGAGGGTGTGGAGACAGAGATGAGGGAAGAGGGAATGAATAAAAGACCTGTTCCATTCCTGGCTGCCATTAAGAGCACCGAATTATAATAAATCCCAAGGGATAGGAAGAACAGTATTGAGACAAACACTAAATTCCAGGGGAGACCAGACCTGTGTTTTAAAAACAGGGCCATGTGCTTCGGAAGGAATGCTGTGTGCTTGGTCTTGTTTATAACATGGCAAAGGATTCAAGAATGTAATCTGTTTCTCTTGACAAAAAAAAAAAAAGTCTCCTCAACCCTCACCCTCCACCACCCTTTCCACCTCTTGCCACGTTCCGATCCCAGATCTGACAGATGGGATTCTACGGTGAGTTTCTGGAATGCTCGGTTTGGGCCTGTCTTTCATCAGTGTAGCTAGATGATGGAGTGACTTTGTTTTTTCAAAAAGAGATCAATGTGCGGAAGTGAGGATTTTCTGAGGGAGTTTTTCAGACTTGTTGGATTTGAGGTATTTTTAGGCAAGTTGTTTTTTTTTCTTTCTTTCTTTTTTTTTTTTCTCTGTCTGTCTGTCTTTTTTTTGGAGGCGGGGCTTTGGATAACGCACAGGATCTAGACATGCAAGGAGGAGCTGCACCCTCTAATTCTGGGGATAAACTCCTGCTCTGAGTTCATTGTCTTTCACAACCTTCCTGAGTATTCTCTGAACGAGTTAACTCAGAGTGAGTGTAGTGCAGTGAAAGCGTGTGGCTCTGGCATCTAATGTCTCTTCTGTCTTTCCGCTGTTTCACTGTCTTGGGCATGTTACCAGGCTCTCCTAAGCCTCAGTTTCCCTAATGCCAAAGGAGAGTAGCAAGATCTTCATTGCAGGGGTTTTGTGAGGCTCAAATCTGCACACAACTGTAAAGCAACCAGCGCTGGGCCAGCATACAGGGTGCAATCAGAAATGTTACTTCCTTTCCCATCGCGGTTCCCTTGGAGAATGACGGGATCAGGAGGGAAGCATTGGAAAAGCCTGTAAAGCCCATCTGTCCCAGCCTCCTCCTCAGACAGGGGTCCCTTCTACCACATCCCCAACAGATGGGAAATCCAAGCTCTGCTTGAACGCAGGCAGGGATTAAACAAGAGGCCCATCACCTAATCAAGGGGTCCATCCTGCGTGGCCAGCTCTCACTGTTGGAAAGCTCTTCTGTGAGCCAGCATTTGCCTCCCTCCACTTCGTACTCAGAGTACTGACATTTAAAAGCAACAACAAAAACAACTAACCCTTCTTGTGTTCTTCCTTCATATCACGCACCGGCCTGAGAGCTTTGCAGGCATCATTGGACTTAATCCTCGCAAGGCCCAACGAAGCAGAAATTAATATTGTCCTCCTTTTGCAGATGAGGAAACCAGGGTTTGGAGGGGTTATGCAACTTGCCAGAAACGTCTTACGTAGCAAGTGGAAGAGGTGCGAGTTGAACCCAAGTTAGTCTGATTCCAAATTCAGGCTATACGGCTACACAGCTGCCCTCTGCAGCTTGAGTACTTAGTGCTGTGTTGGATTCAGAGGAAGGGCTCAGCAAATGTATAATGAGGGAATGAATGGACAAATGAACTCATACTAAAGAAGAAGCCTATTGCAAAGCAGTCAGGACCTGTGCTGTAGCAACCTCCACTCTGTTGGGTCCTTCAGTACCTCCTGACCTCATCTTTGTTGCTCAGGCTGTCTGTGGAACTTAGCACCACATTTTTAAGCAGATACAAATGTAAAGTATGCACTCTGTCCAGTGTAAAGTTTCCTAGGGGTGTGTGTGCACCTGTCTGTTGCACGCGGGTTCAGTGGTGCACCCTGGGTCTGGTCATACAGATTTTTAGCAGCCTCTTACTTACTGTTTCAGGTCTTTCTTATATTCCTAGACAACTTCTCTGCTTTTCCTTTTCTTTTTTTTTCAATGAGAAAAATCATAGGATGGAAAAGTTGTAGAACTCTGAGATGTTCTTATAAAGCCAAAAACATACATGTATATTTTAATTTTAAGGTTGTATTTTGTAAGATTGAACATGATTTTGGGGGGGAGTTTTGTAAATGATCCACAGGGCTCTACCTAGTCTCCAGTCCTGCCCCATCCCCCTTTTCCCCACCTCCTCCAACCCTTGCTCTGGTTCCAGTCAGGAGCACCCAGAAAACCTCTGGGTGGCACACGGTTCTCATCCCTGCCTCCTGCTTTTCCCTTGTGCCTGTGCCTCAGCCTGCTGACTTGATTCTACTGACCCAAGTGTGCACATCTGTGTCCAAGTCCAACGTCTGCACCGGTTCCCTAATAACCAAGACCAGCCTCCTGTTTCATCCTCCACTGGGGATGGGAGTTTTGTCTCAGAAGGCCAGTCTAGGCTTCCTTATGCCAAATCAGATCCCTGTTGCGTAAACACCATCTGAGACCCATTGTTGGCCTTTGCGCCAGCAAGGAAGTCAGAATCCAATGCTAGTAGGGGAGGCAGGCATGCCAACATATCATTGTGATATAATGTAACATTGGACTATGGACAAAAGAATATTGGCAACTATAATCTCTGGTTAAGTAAAGAAAGACTAACAAGCCTTTTGTGTTTTGCTGGGTTTTTTTTCTTTCTTGGTTAAACACTGTAACTCAGCTATATTTAATTTCTCTACA
The DNA here is from genome assembly GCF_024610735.1 of Ursus americanus. Classification (NCBI taxonomy): domain Eukaryota; kingdom Metazoa; phylum Chordata; class Mammalia; order Carnivora; family Ursidae; genus Ursus; species Ursus americanus. Next base: position 27,658,462 of record NC_142145.1, read on the forward strand.
ATCAGTCACAAACTCTTGATAAGAAAACGTGCAGACTGTAAGCTTCTAGTGGCAGGGTCTAACTATTCCCTTATTAGTTTCATTGTCAATTATTTGGCACTTCATGCTGTAGAATTATGTCCTCAAAAATACTTGTGTGTCATGTTGGGGGCTGTGCATACACAGACCATTTGAATCAAACACTATGAAATGGATTAACCAGGTCAGCTAATTTTAGCAGTGCAGGCGAACTCATACCTATTATTCTCCCTTTACTTTGGAGCATTGGTAGGAGGGTTTGTCATGAGTTAGGTCGTTCTAACTTTCTGTCCCATTGTGCTTGAGTATAGACAAAGCCTACATTCATAACCCATTAATGTCAGATAAAATAACGCAAGTCATACAGACACACACTGCACATGTCCCAGAGTTCTTTCCAGCTATCGTTTAGTAGATAATATCAAGACTGCAGACTTCTCACATTCCCACCCACTCATACTACAAAACAGTTAAAATCCTGAGAATAACATAATAATAATGAAAATGATATTTTTGTACTTACAAAGTGTCATTCTTATGCTGTGTTCTGGATGCTCTTTTAAATGCTCACTTAATCAATGAATCAGAACTTACTGGAAACTTTCGATTCTCAGCCTGAGTTAGCCACTACGGGTCTCAAAAGCAGGATGGCACATGAGGACTCCTGCTTTCGAATAATTAATAGTCTGGTTAGGGAGACCAAACTTGCCTGTAAGATGCTCATCAGACAATTTGCAACCATGCATAAGTAGGCCTCATGGATAATGAGAGCTAAACGAGTTTTCTAAAAAAGGAATGATTTTTAGGAGCTAGAATAAATAGCAGGAGCTACTTTATTTAAGAGTAAGACTCTAGCTGAGGCTAGATGGATGCTCAGGATTATTAAATGTTTATTACATAAGGACCAGAAGTTTCTATTCCCAAATAAATAAGGTTAACATTAACAGCGTAAGACATCATTAGCTCTGATTCAACTGGATACCTGGAAATCTGTCCTGTCTTTTTTCCCATCGAGCCATCAAGCTTGAGAAGTCCCAGTTGTAGAGTAGCAAGTGTTTTCTGTTAGGATTATTTTGGAACTACTTCTCGTAAAACAGCAATAAATAATTCCGCGATGGCATTCTAGTGCTGCAGGTGGGTACCCCGTAAGCAACGTCCCCGTGTCCAGCCTTCGCAGCCTTAGCCCCAGAGCTTGACTGCAGACTGCTCACAGCATGGAGAGAGGGCGAGAGACACATCGGGGGTGCGTGTATTTCTAAGCATCTTCCCAGTGAGGCCCGGAGAGCTATCTACAGATCTAGCTGTGTGTGGAAAAGCAACGGCGGTCGCCTAGATCAGCGCCGGAAGCTGTGAACACAGTCAATATGTCTACTGAACGGTACATATGTCTGACTAGAAACAGACACATGGGTTTATGTGTATACAATTTCAGTCTGTGCAGGGCAAGTGAATTCTCTGGGGTCCTCCATGCTCACCACTCACCCTTGAAGAGAAAAGCTCTATAATTGGCCCAAAGTAAGGGAGAGGTAGCCACAGGGTAGTCAAGACTGGGGCAAGTTCCTGGAGTCACTAGACTCCCCTGTACCTGGGCCACCAACCCCACTCATGTGTTTTCCTTATCTGCTGGTGCTGCTGGAAAGGCCCCCAGTGAAGGCAGAGCAGAGCCGCAGATTCCATGCCCCCTCTCTGCCCCCAAATACCACACAAAATCGCTCACCACAGTGCCCACCCACTACTGGCCTGGCTTCTTCAAAGCCCTGAAGAACTGTAAAGATCCCAATCTCCCTTCCCTTTAACTAGAGCAGGGGCTGCTAAACGGCCTCTTGCTGCCTTTTGCGTGTGGTGCTAATTAACACGATCCAAGATACAATATGTGTTAAAGATTCCAGTTTTGTTACTTATTTAATGAGCTTTGTGGGATTTGAACATGAGGCTCAAAGTAGCAGGGGAAACCTCATAATTAGTTTCAATTACAAGAAGTTCCTACGCATTAAGACTATTTGATGAACTGCAGAGGGAAGGAACTACCGACCAGATACAAATCACTAATTTTGTTGCATTTATTATTATACTTATTTTCTTCCTAATTAGTACTGATTGGCTTATGATCCTAATTAATGCAAAGGAATTTGGAATGGTATACAATGGTATGGATTAGAAGATGCCAGCATGCACAACTGCTACATTATTGCTAATTGTTATTTACATGAGGCCTGGAAGACTAAGTAATGCAATGCCTAATTAGCATTGAAGACATGGTATCCATTTCCAATTTACACTAAGGCAACAGAGATCAAATCGTGAGTTTAAAAAACTCAATCTTTTGATTCCAAGAATTACACCATCGCATAGTGACCTCCACCTGAGGGGAGACTGTATTTTCTTGTCTTCAACTGCATCTTGCCAGGGTTTGGCTAGAACTTTGCAAAAAAGTTACACTGGAATACTCAGCATCACACTGGCAACGGGCTGCAGTGCTTAAGGATTAGAGCCGGGAGCCAACTGGCAAAGAGGCCAAGCATAAGGCCTCTGTTTATTGCAAGTAGAAGGTGTGTGTGCTTGTTGGAGAGTGGGGTCCTGAGTTGGTAGGCTTCTGGGAAGACCTAATCCCATCGTGATGTCCTGGTGACTGTGAGTGACGCCCATGGGGTGCCAGGGGTGCCTATTCTGGGGAGCGGGATCGTCAGCCTGTGTCACAAGGGCAGATGATACTGGCCTGATTGGGCTTGCTGAGAACAAAAAGCAGGCCTTGGAATAGAGACCTAAACTTCAACTCTCAGTCCCGAACACAGGCCAGCGGGCCTGGTCATCCCCGAAGACACCACTTTCCTTATGGCAAATGCTGGCCCTCATTCTAATCTGCTCCCTCCTGGAGAGTGACGGGCTGGAAGGAAACCTGCGGGGTGCAGCCTCGGGCTGAGACCCGCCCCCGGTTCCTGTCACTGCATCTGCCCGGGGAGTGTCTACCTATTTTTGCCATTCCCCTCTGCCCCTTTCTTCAACCAGCCGCTAATCTTTTCCCCTTTTCCCTCTCTTCTCCTTTGCTTCTGCCTTAACCAGTCCTCCTTGGAATGAAAAGGAATATAATTTTTAAAAGATTTATTTATTTATTTGACAGAGAAAGAGAGGAGGGGGGGAGGGACAGAGGAAGAGAATCTCAAGCAGGCTCCCCGCCGAGCAGGGAACCCAGCGTGGGGCTCCCCTTCATGACCCTGAGATCATGACCTGAGCTGAAACCAAGAGTTGGACGCTTAACTGACTGAGCCACCCAGGTGCCCCGAAAAGGAAGACTATTGAAGGAGGAGCCAGAAGACCTGCCCTACTTGACCTTACGAGAGTCGTTTCATGTCTCGGGACTCGAGGCTCTCCATTGTAGGAAGCGGCAATGCTCACCTCCGCTGTTCGATCCCTTCCTCACAGCAGCGCTGAGAAGCCCGAAGGGGAAGACGTGGGTGAAAGCCCCTCGGGAACGATAAAGCTGCACGTACAGGGGAAGGATTCCCAGAGTCACTTCAACCACTTTATCCTCACGGGTGGACCTATCAGTGCCCGCTGGAGGTCGAGGCAGCGGTGCTTCCCTTGCTCACGCTGGCGCGGACACGGCCCAGAGACACTTGCCAGAGCTGATGGGAGAGCCGGAGGAGGCCCAGGCTGGAAGTGCAGGCCCCTGAACTGCACCCCGGCAGTTCCTGTTCTCCCCAGTACCGAGGGCCCTGTTGTACCGAGACTCTGGGCCAGCGCGAGCAGACTCTGGCTTCGGTAATTCTCTGACACTCTGTTTTGAGAAGCTGTTCGTCTTCTAGACAAACATCGTTCCTGGCCATTAGGCTTTATTTAAAGATGCCATTCTCTGCAGAGAGAGAACTTTGGGGGAGAGAGAGACTAACAAGGACTAAACTAGTAGCTACTTGATGTTTAACGGAACCTAAGCTCTGTAGTGGGATTTGGGGATAGCCTCATTCGAAGTTCAGTATGGCCTGCTGAGTTTTGATTTCTTAAAGCTGGGAAGACATGTTCCTGACAAAGAGCAATTCAAATCATTCGGCGAAGTTCCAAGTGTGATGCAAGTATGTAATAAAAATACACACTATTTCCCTGAGACGAATAGCCACGGCCATAGGAAATTCATTATCCACTCCTTTCTTAATTAGTTAATAAAATAACCACGCTAAGAAAACTTCATGTCACATGCTTTATACACAGTTTTAAAATTACAAGAACGTCACACATCATAGATACAAGGCATACACACATACGTGTGCATATATTCCATATCGTATGCGAATATGAACTGCACACATTATATGTGTATCTATGTGTATGTACCTTTAAAAATTGTGTACTTCATATGTTCACTTACGAAATAAAAATGACATAGCCAGTTACGTATTTACTACCATCTAGCTTCAGACAGATGATTGCCAATACCTGTGACACTCCCACGTACGTTATCTCCACTCCCGACACGGCGCCTTTTGAGTGAACTTGAAAAATGTCCCCCTTCCTTTGAGATGTATTGTTCACACTAGGGTAAAAAGATTGGGAGTAGCTTTCAAAGGTCTAGATTTCAGCTTCAATCCTCCTCTTGGCTGGATATCCTTGTGTGATGTACAAAAATCCACAGGCAGCCCTGCCCAACCTCCCCTTCCTTGCAGATTTATCATATATACATAGACTTATGGATCCATGAGCATTATATTGTTTCTTTTTTCATACTTTTGAACTTTATAGAAAAAGTCCTATGTTTTTCTTGGTCAACATCCTATTTCCAACATTCATCCAGGCTGATACATGTAGCTATGGCTGGGTTACTAATTTTCTTTGCTAATAGCATTCCTTTGTATAAATAAGCTACACTTTATTGATCCATTTACCTGCCAATGGACACCCAAGTTGTGCCCAGTGTTTTGTTATTTTTTTAAAAAAAGGTGCCCCCCTGAGCGCTCTGGCATTCCCCGCCCCCTACATATGTGCATGACAAATTCCTTTAGAGGAATGGAGCTGCTGAGTAATACATCTTTGATTTTACTTAATGATGCCAAATTGTTTTCCAAAACGATTGTACCAACCAATACTCCCACTGGCAGGGTATAAAGAACTCTCTTTGCTGCAAAACTTCTCCAACCCTTGGTCTTATCAGATTTTAATCGTTGCCAGTCTGGTGGATGGGGTTTTAATTTGCATTTTCCTGATTACAAATGAGTTGACAATTTTTCTGGTGTCCCCTTATGTGAAATGCCTTTTCTTATCTTTCATCTGGGTTGTTTTTCTAAATCAGGTTGCTTGTGTTTTTCTTATTAAACTGTAGGAATTCTGTAAATATTCAGAATCCTCCTCCTTTGTTGGTTATATGCAATGCAAATATTTTCCCAGTTGGTAGGTTATCACTATCTCTACAATGTCTTTTGATAAACATTTTTTATTAAGAGAGATTTATCAATTCTTTATGGCTTTCATTTTTTTTGTTTGTTTGTTTTTTGCCTTAAGAATTACCTTCCCATCCCGAGGTCATAAAAAGTGCTTTCTAAAATTTTAAAGTTTCATCTATATTTAATTATGTAATCTGTCTGGAAGTTATTTTAATACAAGGTGTTTTATGTATTTTAATACATGGTGGGGTAAGTCTCTCCATCTTTTCTTCTTTAAGAGCACTTTAGCTATTCCGGTATCTGACATAAAGGCTCTTCATATGAGTTTTAGATTTATCTTATAAAGTTAAAAAGAAAATCTTCTTGTTGATGACTGGAGTTCCACTAAACCTGTAGATCAATTTGGAGACAACTGATACCTTTATGATAATGAGTCTATCCATCAATAAATAGCTTCCCAGTTTCATTGTTAATGTACTTCAGTAAGTCTCAGTTTTAAAAACAAAATCAGGGGCGCCTGGGCGGCACAGCGGTTAAGCGTCTGCCTTCGGCTCAGGGCGTGATCCTGGCGTTATGGGATCGAGCCCCACATCAGACTCCTCCGCTATGAGCCTGCTTCTTCCTCTACCACTCCCCCTGTGTTCCCTCTCTCGCTGGCTGTCTCTCTGTCGAATAAATAAATAAAATCTTAAAAAAAAAATCATGCACATATTCTTTTGGATTTATTTCTAGGTACCATACTATTTTTGTTATTAGAAATCTGCTTCTATGTACCAGCAACAAATAGAAATATACATCAAAAAGGCTTTTCCATTTTATTTAGTAACTGTATCTTATTATACTTTTATTAATTTTGATAACTTGCACCTGTATTGTTTCTGGATTTAAATGTAATCCTATCATAAGCTGTTTTACTTCCACTTTTCCAAACCTTATACCATTTATTTCTTTGACTTCCCGTATCTTGCTGGCGGAGACCTTTAACGCAACTTTGAATAGAAATGGTTATAGTGGGCAACCTTGCCTTGTTCTGATATTAAAGGGAAGGCTTCTAATGTTTCACTGTTAGATATGATGCCTACTGGAGGCTTTTCTCTTGATATCCTTTATCAGGATAAGGAAGTTTCTTTCTCAGATTGCAGAAAGTTTTTGTCACAAATGAATGTTGACTTTTATCGGATGACTTCTGTTCAACTGATACAATCATCTAGTTTTTTCCCTTTGGTCTGTTAATATGGGGCATCACATTAATATATTTTCTAATGTCAAATCAAAATTGTGTTCCTGGCTTAAATCAAACTTGGTCTGAATGTATCCTTTTAAATTCATGGCTACATTAGGTTTGTTATTATTTTGTTTGGATGTTTGTATCTATGTTTACATGGGGGATTGACCATTTACTTATTTGTTTTTCTCATTCTGTGTTTGTCTGATAGTGATCTAGGCTGCCTCTTGGGGAGAGTTCCCTCTCCTGTGCTATGAGCAAGTTTGTGCAAGAATGGAAATTTGGGGGGCTCAGTTGGTTGGGCATTAGACTCTTGATTTTGGCTCAGGTTGTGATCTCAGGGTCGTGGGATCCAGCTCCTTGTCGGGCTCCACACTAGGTATGGAGCCTGCTTGGGATTCTCTCTCTCCCTCCCCCAACCCCCACTTGCACACTCTCTCTCTCTTAAAAAAAAAAGAAGAATGGAATTCTTGGTAAAACTACTACAATTCTTTTGGACTGGGTTTTATTGAGAAGATTTAAAACTATTGATTTAATTTCTTTACTGATTAAAGGAAAATTGTTTTTTTTTTTAATTTCTTCCTTAATCAATTTTGGTAAATTATATTCTCTTCTAAAACTGCTTGTTTCATCTAGGTTTTCAAACATGTTGGCTCTAGTTACTCATAATGTATTGGTCTTTCCTTCCTTCCTTCCTTCCTTCCTTCCTTCCTTCCTTCCTTCCTTCCTTCCTTCCTTTCAAGATTTTATTTATTTATTTATTTGAAAGAGTGAGACAGTACATGAGCAGGGACAGAGGGAGAGGAAGAGGGAGAAGCAGGCTCCCCTGCTGAGCAGGGAGCCCAACATGGGGCTCAATCCCAGGACCCTGGGATCATGAACTGAGCAAAGGCAGACGCTTAACCTACTGAATCACCCAGACGCCCTAGTCTTTTCATCTTAAATGCTTTTGCAGCTGTCCAGCTCCAGAACACCGGTTTTCATCTTTCCTTCTTTCTCTATTATCTTTCTTTGCCTTCTGTCCTTCCCTTCCTCCCTCAATTTTCTTATCATACATTCATTAATTTTATCAGTCTTTTAAAAAACGTCTGGCTTTGTTGACTCTCTGTTTTATCTCTTTTGTATTTTATCAATTTCTGCTTTTATCTTTACGACTTCCCTTCTACTTTGAGTATATTCATTTAAAAATAATTTCTTTTTTTTTTTTTAAAGATTTTATTTATTTATTCGACAGAGATAGAGACAGCCAGCGAGAGAAGGAACACATGCAGGGGGAGTGGGAGAGGAAGAAGCAGGCTCATAGCGGAAGAGCCTGATGTGGGGCTCGATCCCATAACGCCGGGATCACGCCCTGAGCCGAAGGCAGACGCTTAACCGCTCTGCCACCCAGGCGCCCCCTAAAAATAATTTCTAATTTCTCAAGTTGCATGGTAAACTTTTCTTGTTTTAATCTCTTACTGAGCTTTTTTTATTTTGTAAAATAAATCTTTAAACCTCGAAATTTCTAAGAACCAACCTAGCTGCACCCTGCAAGTTTTGATATGCTGTATTTCCACTAATATTTAATTCTAAATATTTTGACCCATGAGTTAATTAGTAAGTGTATTTTCTAATTTCCAGCAATTTGAGGTTTCTAAAATTGCCTTCTCGTTATTGGTTGTTAGTCTAATTGCCTTTTGTTAGACAATATGAACCGCGGCATGACTCTTTGAAATTTGTTAGCTGTGCTCTACGGCCTGGCGTGTCATCGATTTTCACTATTGTTCTATGTGCGCTTTGCTGTATTTTCTAGTGGTTGGATGTGGCATTTGTGTATATTTATTAAAATGAGACTTGCAAGTTGTTTTTTCCAATATCCTATGTCCTTTCTCAATGAGTTTTTGTTTGCTTGATCCATTATTTAGAACAATTGGCTGAAATGTTCCATTCTGAGATCGTTTGTCAATTTCATTTGATCATCTTTACCTATGTTTTTATGTACATACACTTTAGAGTCTTTAAATAGTCTTGGTTTTAACTGAACAATATATCATTAAGGTGGTGTTATGACCCTTTTGACCACCAATAACTTTTTTTTAATGCAAAAGTCATTAAAAGCTATTTTGGCTGATACTAATTTATCAGTACATCAGCTTTCTATTACTATTTAGCTGGTATAATTTTCTCATGTCTTATTTTCAGTCATATGTTTTCATATATTTTAGGTGCATGTCTTATAACCAGTATACTTGTGGATTATGAAGGATCCAATCTGACCATCTAAAAAATTTTATCTTTGCTGTGATTACTGACATATTTGGATTTATTTATGCTTTATATTTACAATTTTCAGCTTCTTATGTTTCTTCCTTTCTTAATTAGTTTATTTTTTTTAGTCATTCCTTCCCTCTCCTCCTCCCCTCCTTTACCAGCTTGTAAGTTATACCTTTAAATTTACCTGCTTATGGCTACCCTAGACATTCTGAAACCCATATTTAATGTAATAATGTTGAAAGTTAATTATTGTTAGCCTTTTCCAAAACAAAAAACTTTGAGTATTTTAATCTTATTACTTCTAAGCACTTATACTATAATTATTTAGTATTTTCACTTCTATCTTTTTCTTAACACTAGACATTATTTTTATTGTTTTGCATAGACAATATTCGTATTTTTAAATTTATCCACAGTTTTCCCCCATTCTCTTTGTTCACTATATTTTCTCACATCTCAGACCTTCTTTCCGGGAATTCTATATATATATATATATTTTTTTATATTTATATATTTATATATATTTATATTTCTTTCTTTCTTTCTTTCTTTCTTTCTTTCTTTCTTTCTTTCTTTCTTTCAGTACGTACTCTGGAAATCTCTTTAGGGAGAGTCTCTCTGTAGTAAACATTCTCAGTTTTGTCAGACTTAAAATATCCTTATTTTTGTTTTTGAAAGATTGTATTGCTGTTAATATTTTCCAGTCTGACAATTTATTTTTCTCTCTGCACTTGGAAAGTAGGTTGCTACTGTCTACTGGATTTCATTATCCCTGTAGAGAAGTCAGCTAAAAGCCTACTGGTTGTTTTTCTGAAGGTCATTTATCTTTTCCTCCTGGCTGCTATCTGAGTACGGTGTGTCTACCTGGAGAAGTTTTTTGTTTTGTTTTTTTGTTTTTGTTTTCACATATCCTGTTGGAATTTTGTGGGCTTTCTAATTTTAGGGGTCCATGCCAGTCCTGGACATTCTTAAGGATGATTCTTTTCTTTATTCTTTCTACTATCTCTTTTTTGGACCTTCAGTAAAATATGTGAAAAATGTGCTCTTTAGCCTATGATTCTCTAAACCTTTGTTTATTACTTTCCACTATTTCCTGTCTACATTATATATAATTTCTTTGGACCTATCTTCCAATTTAGTAATTCTCTCTTCACTTATGACTAATTTGATTTATCTTCTGCCAACGCGTGTCTAATTTAAATTATTACATATTTCATTTTTAGAACTTATATTTGGGTAGTTTTTAAATCTACTTTGTCTTATTTCATAGTCTATTGTACTTATTCTTCTTCTGATACCCTACTTTATGTTTTCAAACAAATTAACCTTGTTTAGCTTATATTTGAGGATAATTCATATTTTTGCAGACTTTGGTCTAATTGTACTCTTTCTTATTTCTGCTGACTCTTATAAAAGCTTTCCCCTTCATTCATTTTGGATCATATTTTATTATGATTCATGTTTTTAACATCTTATGTGTGAGAATTCTTTGAGCCATAGTTTATAAATGTGTTTTTCCAGAGACAACTCACACTTACATCTGATAGGTGCTTACCTATCAATTCTACCAACATAGGAGAATTTTAATTGTTTTTCATTTTTAAAGGTTTTTGTAGAGAGAGACAGCAAGAGAGGGAACACAGTAGGTGGAGTGGGAGAGGGAGAAGCTGGCTTCCCACTAAGCAGGGAGCCTAACGCGGGGCTCGATCCCAGGACCCTGGGATCATGACCTGAGCTGAAGGCAGACGCTTAACCGACTGAGCCACCCAGGCGCTCCCCCCACCCTGCCCCCAGCAGCATTTTAAACTCAAATTCTAGCATGGTCATTTTCAGGTCACACACAGAAATGTTATCTATTTTGGCTCTCATTCATGTGAGAAATGTCTTGCAGTTCAGATTTCTCAGAGATGATTGGTCCCTCTAACCAGAGCAGAGACAGGCAAGATTCCTTCCTCTCTTTGTGAGGTGGGTTATGATTTAGCTATTGTTTCACGGAGAGTTTTGCATGATGAAATCCAGCCTTTATGAAGAGATTTGGATCATACCTCCTGCATTGCATGGGCACTACATCTGTCTTCTATTTCCTACATGCAGCCTGATAACCAAAAAGCCTAGACATGCAGGGACTGGCTGATGTCCCCAGAAAATCCATCAGATTTAAGACTACTTCCCTCTTTGCGTGTTTTCTAATCAATTTTAGCTTCTTAGCTGAACATCTTAATATTCAGTATTAGCCTAGTTAATATTTTTAAAGCATATCTTATCTGCTATATCTTGAAAACAGAAAAACTTTTGTGATTTTAATTTCAAATGTGAATACAAAGTCATCCACTAACTTCTCTCCTTCTTTATTATCATCCCTTATTTTTTTCTTAGCCTTATTCAGATAATCTGAAATTTAGTTACTTAAGTAAAGATGCTATACGATAAATAAACTGCAGCTTCTTCTTGAAAAGTAATGTTTGACATGTTTCTATAAATATATCCTATGATGTGGAATTTTAAGCCACTTTTCCTTCTAAGTCCTAAGACAAAACTTTGAAATGTGGCATCTACATCTCCTCCTTTCCAAAACTCCTGAATGTGGATACATTTCTATTTTTTCTACAAAAGGGTCTACAACTTTTAGCAGAACCTAAAATAAGTATGTAACCTTAAAAAAAAAAAGGTTAAGAATTGCTTATCTTAGAGGAATATCAACAATGAAAAAGGTTCACATTTATAGGAGAACTCTGGAAACTATGTCTGGGAAAAGGGAATAAGAAATATCCCATGAGAAACAGCACATATAGTTGTATCTATCTATACATGTGTGTTTGCCTAACGAGAGATTGATTTGCCCATGCACGCAGAATCAGCAGACACACACGCCCACACTCTATCTATGCCTCTACGTGCCACTCTGCTTAAATGCAACAGTAAATGGGAATAAAGAATTGAGTTCCTGACAATAAATTTGCTTTAATGATGTATATTTTTCTACCGCAAGCTTAAGGATAATAAGCTGCTTGATCCTCACTGAGAGAACCAACCCAGTCATTGCTGAGAAAAGCCGGACAGCACTCCTAACTGAAATGGGTAATTCTAAACTAACATTACCCATCTTGACCTCCCCGCCAGGCTTGGCTCCAAGTGATTCGGCTGTTTCCATAAATCACATCTCCCTCCCAAAGACGAAGATATTTCAGATATTCAAAAGAATGTGGCAGGGCTTTGAAAGAATTTCGAAGAGAGCTCCAAAGCATTCTGAGCAGAGGCAGCTGGCCGAGAAGCTGTGCTATCTAGTCACTGCTGGTCAGGCAACATCCCTCGTTCAAGGGTTTGGGTGCCACTGGCTTCCTGAGTCTCAGCGTTTCATGTCCCTGTATGCCTGTATATCTCAATATCATAGAGGACTGGAGAGTGGGTCACGAAGTAACTCGGAAGGCTGTTCTGCAGAAGGACCTTTAAATATGTTAGTCTGGGATAAGATGACACAGTGACCTCTCCAGGGGCAGCGCCCCATGGGATGGAGAGGTTGGCTCTGCACACTAGTAGAGGCAACCTCACTTGACCATTGTTCCTAGGATCCACTGGGGCATAGTGTGTGCTTTTCTTCCTCACGTTAAAACCAAAAGCCTAGAAATTGCCTGTTCTTTTCCTCTGGCAACAAGACTCTAATGGTGTGTTATAGACTCTAGTTCTCCGCTCCAAATATTGTTTTTTAAACAGAAAGTCTTATGCAGCTTCCCCGGCAGGATCTCTCTGGTCATCATTGTAAATCTGGGAGGGAATCGTGGTACTTAGGATAATGCTGCTGGTTCAAGGCTGAACACTGAAAATGAACAAGAGTCCTAAAAGCTGATTAAAAGTAACCCTGCAGATACTAAATGGTGGGTTACGGGGTGATTACTGAACCACTGATAGGCTGGCACCTAGACACTGTGAAACTGAACAGTTGTACTGCAGATTTAAATTAAGACCATTTAGAGAAGAGGAGGAAGAATCACCACACAAGTCACCGTGGCCTTGGGTGAGGTTCACACGTAGTAAAAATAGGACTGGGCTCCTTGATGGATTTCATGGCTTAAAATAATCAACATTAATACATGCATTAGCCAGAATTATTATTATTATTAATTATTATTACATTGTTCCATGCAGGGTTATCTGGGCCACTTAAGAGAGAGTCAGAGGAATAGAAAGCCCGGCTCTGAGAAGCAAAATCTGGACAACGTTGAGACTCTAATAAAGTTACAAGTTATCTGAGAGTGAGCACAACTGCACCTGCTGCTATCTCAGAGTCAGTGAACATTCTCTGCAAGTTGAGCACGCACTGAGCCTCATATGTGAACTTCAAATCACTGCAGGCTACATCAGTGATGACAACAATAGTGACATAATCACCAACCTGTGCCCAGCATGTGTCAGGCGCTGTTAGAGCAAAGTACTTTAGATGTGGGACCTCCTTTAATCCACTCCACACCCTTACAGTGTATAATCGCAATCCTACCCATGACCACAGCACGACCCTACCACTGTCCACCGTTTTCTAGTTATATATGGTCTTATGGTTCTGCACTTTTTATAAGACAGGCAGGGCAGGAAACAATCATTTTTTGATAAATGACAACACCTAAAATCAGAAAAGATGGGTCCCCTGTGCAAAGATGGCAGTGAACAGCGATTAACGGCTGGGCTTCTTCTCGAAGTTTCCTACCATCACAATCCATCGGCAAAGGGTAAACAGTAGGGGGTTACTTAACCAGGCTGATGGCTTACAGCTGTCACTAAGCCCAGAAGAAGCCACTCAAGCCAGCCTGGGCTGATGGCCGTTTTTGTGCTCCTCGGCAAGAGGGACAAGGGCTGCTCTGGCAGCTTGAGGGACTGAAATTGCACCTGCAAACCCACTCCCACAGGAAGGGCCGTGGGACCGTGGTGAAGAGCATGGACTCTGGAGTCAGGCTGGCTTAGGGCGAATCTCCGTTCTACTCCCTGTGAGCTCTTCGTCCCTGGAAGTCTACCTCACCTCTCTGGGCCTCATTCCCTGATCTGTGTCATGGGCATGACAGTGATACCTATTTCTTAGGGCTGCTCAGAGGAAAATGAGATCATACCCATAAAACACTTTAGAATAGCACTTAACACTTAGTAAGCCTTGACTTACTATTTAAAAAATTATTTCATACCTTTTTAATTCTCTCATCTTGTTTTGATATGTACAAAAGCATCCAATCCTATGATTCTGTAAACTAAAATGTCTTTCTTCACATTCTCCCTCTCCTCATTTTACTGTGTTCCTAATTGGGGTTTATTCACTAAGCCCGATTCCCCCCAGTAAGTTCCGTATGAGGCTTGGGAGTCTGGAGGCTACAGGGCCACAGGAAATATCAGACAGGGGTTTCCAGCAACTCCTTCAAGAGCACACTTACTGTCATTGCAACTACAGTTGTAATTAAAGTGAGGCCGTCCTGTGACCTTGCACAAGCCGCGTAAATTGCTCTAGAATCTGGTGTTGCCATCTATAAAATCAGGTGTGGAAACAAAAAGGTGTCCTCAGGCCATGGACTGGGTTTGCAGAGCACGCCGCTAGCGGAGCCCTTGGCTCCTCACTAAAGCTCGGATGCCCCTCCACCAGCGATGTCACACTCACTGCCAAAGCCTTTGCAAGTGCAGGTCACAGAAGTCTTCAAAAGTAGCCTCCATAAGCCTGCAGGGAATCTATGACAAACTGGGAGCAGGAATAATATAAGAGGAAGAGTCAAATATTCAGCTGGAAGGGAAATACACAACACATAGGGCTTTCCGTCTCCATAATTATCTATACAGAGAACAATCTATCTCAGTGCTCAGCAAATTTGTTGTTTTACCGATATGGATACAACCAAAAAGTGGCATTGTTCCTTGGTTTAATAGGCCTTTCAACAACTCAAGCAAACTCAGAAGAGGTGGGGGGGGGGGCGTGGGCAGGGAGCAAAGCAAACCAGAGCCGTGAATGAAGACAAAAAGAGACTCTAGGCGGGGGATACCCTAAATGATATAATAATCACAGAATCATCCAAATTAGAGGTGGAGAGATGGAGCTTGCGCTCCCGCCCCTTGAGGCGACCGCTCTAGAAAGCCAAGGTGTGCGGGTCCTCCCGCAGGAGTCCCCTGCCTCCCCAGGCCGGCTCCCTGCCATATGCTCGCTTCCGAGGCTTTTTGCTTGCATGCATGCCAATGATGCTACCCTTTTCCTCGCCCAGTTTGTATACTGTACACCTGTACAGGGGAATGCTATTGGAAGTGTCATTAATTCTGTAGCTGGGAGGCCACAAACGGTGATTCACTCCCCCAGGAGCTTCAGTTCACACAAGCAAGCAATTGAGGGGTTTTTACTATCTTTAACTCCACCCCACCTTCCTCCAACTTCCACCTTATGGGGAGCTTTTTTTATGCTTCCTACAATAAGCCCGCTCGGAATACAAATGCACTTTTCCGATGTATATGGCACTTTCGAACAGCGTGAATAGAAACTCTTGGAAAGATGCTACAGTGAAGCAACCACGAACGTAATACCCTGTTGTTTTTATTGCTAATTAGAAACAAAACACAAGTTCGACCTCATTGCAGGCTAATCAGCTATTAAAACACAACACTTCTTTAAAAAACAAAAAATCAAATCTGGTCGCCTCCTTTAGAGGCATGAAAAGGAGAAAAAGCAATCCAAAGAGGGCCTGTGCTTTCAAATTCTCTTCTTCTCTGTGCTGATGCAAATTTGTGGAATGATCCCTATGTAAGACCTGAAACCTGGGCAAGGCCGTCCGCAGTGCCCGGGCCAAGATAGGGCTGCCGCCATCACCCTAAGCTGCTGTGCTCTTGGGAAGGCCTGCTATTGTCAGAAAGATGAATCCTAAAACAACTCTATATTGTGCAATCTGCAGATTTTATTGACAAAGGTGTCAAGTCCTGCAGAACTGAAAGTTGTTTCCCTTGTCATGAGATAAATAAGCAGGTTTGCTCGAGCTCTCAGCTTTATTCAATTTGCTTAGATACAAGGTGACTGTAAGCATTGATTCCATGTAAGACCGGATATAGATTTTTTTAAGGGAGGTGCATGTCCTGAGAGTTAGAGTCACCTCTTGATGCTGATGGCTTTGCAGCCTGGCTCACAGATCCAAGGAGAGAGAAAGCGCAAAGCCACTGGAACGGCCGAGATTACGGTGGGACTGGGCAAGCGGGCTGGCCAGTGTCCATGGCTGGGCCTTGGGGAATCACAGCTCGCTGCAGTTGGAATCGAGGGGCTTAAAGATCAGCGAAGACAGTGGTTCCCAAACTTGAGTGGGTGTTAGAATCTGGGGGGCTTCTGAAGTCACAGGTCTCTGGTGTTTGGCATGGGAGGTGCTAATTCAGCCAGCTGGGGATGAGGCATGAGAATTTGCATTTCAAACAAGTTCTCAAGTGAGACCTGGTCTCACACAATGCTCTCTATGGGTGAATACACCAAGGCCCAGGGAGAAGTACTGATTTGTAAGAGGCTGCACCCACACAGGCCTCGAGAACCTGCTTTTGTACTCCGGGCCCTTGCCATTTCCCCAAACCTTGCTCTGCAGCCCTTCTACCTGCTGCACAGAAGCCTAACCTTGATCTAGAGAGGAGGAAGCAGTTTCTGAAACTGGAGGCAGGAGTGGAGTGCTTGTCTTCCCACTGGAAACTTCTATGCATTCATTCAAGGTAACAGCCTCCATGCTTGAGAAAAAGGAAAAGGCCTCTGGAAATGCCACTCTCTACTCCTGCTTGTCAAAGGAGAAGAAAAGCCAGGGAGGTGAGGGGCTCTTCAGAAATGGGCTTGGTTGTCTGAGACCGTAATGAGTTTTCAGAGACTAGAATTTTTTCCTTAGCAGAGGAATATGAGGGCAGAAGGTATTTGTGAATCAGAAAAGCTATTTGGGGTTGACCTCTAAGTTACCTTCTAACTTTGAGATTCTATGATCATGAAATTGGCTCTCTGAAGACCTATTGTAGTAAAATTTCCTCACTTCTACCTTACTAAACCAGAGTTTGTAATGAGATGCAAGTTGTAATGAAATAATGCTGAGCCCCAAACACAGTTGACTGTGCAAACTGCTGTTTCTTGAGTGTTATTTTGGCAATTTATAAAATACGTGTCCTGACCCTTGTATCAGAACACACCCTACGTCCTCTGAACCCACTTACTTTCTCCTCAGCATTTCTCCACACCTGAGATTATATTATTGACTTAATGCCTTGCTTATTGTCTGGGCCCATAGAGACCAGAATACAAGCTCTGAGAATAAAATGTTATGTCTCTTGGGCACTGCTATAACTACGGTGCTCCCATAGTCTGCGCACACAGTGACACTGGACCAGTATCCACTCAGTGAAGGAACTCTGAAGGTTCCTTGCTTCCAAAGTAGCATCTACAGGGGTTTTCAGAAATATGAATTTACTCATCAGGAAGGAACTCCTATATTTACAAATTTATTAAATAAAGATCATGAATGGAGAAACAAGATGGTCTCATATTTCCTCCCTGCCAGCCAACATATACATATGTAAGTAGGCGGTATTAAGAAAAATAAGGAATATTAAGTTGTATCGACTGAGTTTTCTTGAACCTCGACCATATTTTGTTTCTCTCAGAGCCTCTCGATACAAGAGCCATTTATGATTTTTATATTAGTGTAGATTATTTGCTGGCCCTCAGGTCTGGAATACTTTCTTTCCAAATTCTCACTGCAAAACCACCAGCTCTGTCAATATGGCTCAAAATTTCAGATTTGTTCAACAGACATACAAGAAAATCACCCCACTATACATAGTGGAATCATGTGGCTTTGTGATCCTCTCCAAGGACCAAATTTCACCAAACTGTCTTTGAAATTATAAAGATAATGGTATTCAGAAATGTTCATGGACTACCATTTTGTTTCAAGACTGTGCACTGAGCCTCAGGCTGAGTCAAACTTCTAATGGTCACTGCCAATAGTACGCTGTATTTGATGAAAGTAAGGCAACTCCTTTGAAGTCATCCTAGAACAAAGGGCCAAACAAATATGAAAGGCTCAGGGATAAAGTTAAAAACAGGCAGTTTCCAGGAATACAGTTCCAAACAGAAAAATGCCGAACAGACGGGAGTTGACTTCTTGTACTGCAATGGGCGACAAACGCAGGTTCGGGTCGGGTCTGTAAGGCCAGAATGCCCATTGTTTCACGGAGTTGTCGAGGTCATGTTCACCAGATGGGAGCCCAGCCCTGCTCTGTGCTCAACTTCTAGACCAGGAGACCAGAAGTGGGAGGAAAAGCCCACCTCGGGGGGCCTCAGAGGCAACTCCATCAAAATTGTGGAACAAACGAGTTGCTCAAATCAGCACCTTGGCAGGCGAAGGAAAGCACTAACTCTGAAGTCAGACAGATTTGGGTTCAGCTACTTATTACATACCTGACCTTAGACAAATTATTCATTTCTCGAGGCTCATTATCCTCACCTATAAAATTGGGATAGTTCCGGGGGATGTAACATGCGGCATGGTGACTATAGTTAACAACCCTGTATTGCATATTTGAAAGTTGCTAAGAGAGTAGATTTTAAAACTTCTCAGCATAAGAAAAAAAAAATCTGTAGCTATGTGAGATGATGGAAGATAACTAATCGTATTGTGGGAACTATTTTGCAATACCTACATATATCAAATCATTATGTTGTACACCTTAAACTGATACAAAGTTGTATGTCAACAAAACTGGAAAATATTAGGCTCATAGTGCCTATTATCAAGAGATCGGGGATAATGAAGGGATATTTTATGAAAAATATCAAATGGCACCTCATCCTAGAGCTTTAAACCAATGTCAGCCAACAGCTCTAATTCACTGAGTGCCATCATGGGCGGGCACGTGGGACCGAACAGGGCTTGGTAAACATGCATGGCCACATCCACCTGCAAAGACCCAAGTCGCTCTGTGCTGCCCACTTTCTTCAGAAGGACAGTAAGACAGCTTTCTGTTTTGACCTTCAGTAATGGTCCTCTTGTGAAATTTTGTCTCCTCATCTGTTCATTGGGGCTAATTGTGTTTAGCTCCACCCATCTCACTGGGAAGTTGTAAAGATCCCAGCAGATAAAGGAGGTGAGGGGCACTGCGAATACGGAGTGGTCTTACGCTACCAGGATTAGATTCCTGATGCTCTTCCTTTTGGGCTTCGCAAATATATATATATTTTTAAGATTTTATTTATTTATTCAACAGAGATAGAGACAGCCAGCGAGAGAGGGAACACAGCAGGGGGAGTGGGAGAGGAAGAAACAGGCTCATAGCGGAGGAGCCTGATGTGGGGCTCGATCCCATAACGCTGGGATCACGCCCTGAGCCGAAGGCAGACGCTTAACCGCTGTGCCACCCAGGCGCCCCTGGGCTTCGCAAATATTACCGCTACAAGACATAAGATAAAATGACACTGTTTCCTTTGCAGACACAGACCCCTTGTTACGAAGCCCGGCTTCCGGTTTCTCTCTTGCCCCCTCCCGCAGTGGGAACAGAAAAGAGGCTGGCTTGCAATAAACGTGGATCCGGTGCCTCTCGAATCAGGACCTCTGAGGGTGAAGTTTGTATCGACACTCTTAAAATATGAGCCTCAGTGTTTTATGTCATCAATTGTGACTGTCAGTTTCCGTTGCAAGGAAAGGAATAATGGAGCTATTTTGTCTCTAGCTCTTTCCAAACTAGCGTTGGCCCACGGGCTCAGCGCAGCCCTGGTTGTGGTGGGAAGGGGGGGATCTATTTTTGGGATATGGAAGGTTTTTTGATGCTGTGTACTTAATCTCAGACTCAAGAATAGGGAGAGAATATGGCCCTTACGTGGAAAGCACCACACCACTGAGCATTTTGGTGTCTGAAGGCTGTCCTCAGGAACCTGGGGAAGATTTTCCAGGTCACCAGCACTTCTCGTTTGCAGTGGCAGTAAGTGGCCCTCTCGGACAGTCTCCTCTCAGCTGGGCAGGCACTGGGCTACAATGTCAGGGATGCTAGCCTGTACAGGCCCAACTGGCCCCTGTGACTTGAGCTTGGCTGCCCTAAGCACTGCCCCAGGTTCTAGGATCTTCCTGGGAAGCCAGGTTTAAAGTTCTAGGAGGGAAACATAAAAAGCACAGCTATCTACTAATAAGTCAGAAGACAATTAAAGTTAAAAAGTCAATGTTCAGGAAACATCAAGGATCTGAATTAAATCAACATATCAGGGTAATTCAAAGGCCAGTGCCTGGAAGGCAGCATTTTAGCCACAATCCAATCCATCTATCAGGCAGCATTTCCCCACCCGTGGGCCCTCCTCCTACAGAATGATTTGGGACTTTGCCAGCTGCATCGAGTTTTTCTGGCTGAGGCTCATTCTTGATTGAACATTGGCCAGAGTTTCTAACCAAACTTAGATTAAACTTATCTGCTGTCCTTCCCTTCTTTGCTCCCCCCCACCTTTTTCTTTCCCCAGAATATCAGTCATGGACACACACTTCCTCTATTTCTTTTTCTATATCCAACCAAAATAGACCAGAACATATCCAAGAGATATTTCTGTGGGCTCTTTCTACCTGGGATCAGAAAATCGGACAGGACATCTTCTTTTCTTTTCTAGTACTTGCTTAAGGGAACAATTTTAGAACCATTTCACTTGACGATCACGGGAGCCTTTCAATGCCTGGAGTCGGCCCACAGTGAAGGTTAAGGGATCATTTCGGGTTTGAGATAGGAGAATCCTCGGCGATAAGAACAGCCGTCTGTAGTGATGATTTATTACAGATTAGAAACTCTCATTCACTCTTCATACACGTCGGCTCTTTCAATCCTGACAGTAAGTCCCAGCTTAGACACCACTTCCTTCCGCCTTAGAGGTAAGAACACTGAGGCACAGACAGGTTAAGTTTCATGCTATAGTCTCAGAGGTAATAAGTTACCGAGTTGGGAGTCGATTCTGTAGCTGAGGTTGCAGATATGTCTGATTCCAAAGGCAGTATTTTCTATTTTAACCTGGAGGTCCACGGGCCCCAGAATAGAACAACCGTAACGACAACAACAACAAATACAGATGTACTCTTTGAGCACTTGCTCTATGGCACGCTGTTTTCGGCATCTCACGTGAGGCCACTGCTTTGACCACAGCGCATCTCTGACGTGGTGTAGCACCACATACGTACTGCAGATGTAAGCGACGGGACATGAACTACAGAGGAGGGCCCAAGGCAGCCGGACCACTCAGCTAGTGAGGGACAGAGCTGGGGCCCCTAACATCTACTCATCGTAATGACGATGGGTTATTTCCCTACTTGTCCCGAACGGTACACCTTGCCCCGGGGATGTGGTCCTGTCTCACATTCTTAGCCCACACACACGGGATGGCTCACCAGTGTCCTTCTGGATGCGTTCTGATGCCCAGACTAGGCACAGACAGGCCCGTGAAGGCCAGATTACTTCCCTGCAGCCTGGCTCTCTGGAGTTTATACCAGATCACTAACATTTTTTTTTTCAATACTGGCTTGTGTGTATGTGTGTGTGGTTTAATTATTTACTCACTCAGGTTCATTTGCTTTGGAGCTTCTTGAATGTCAGAGCCTCAGATCTCAAATGCGAGCCAAGCTTTGGCCTTTGCAACAACCCAAGGTTAATGCGGACCGCAAACAAGGGACCTCCAAACCCACTGTGGCTGTGGTCTGCTGTTCCCAGCACCTGCTTCCTGTGAACTTCCTGGGACTGTGTGAAAGGAGCCTTGATGCCCCGAGGAGCTCTGGGGTGTATGTGTGTATAAATACATATACATACACATGCTCCTCCCCCAAAGCTGGTCTCACTGCTGACTGATACCCACACCCAGTCTACTGAAGGTGGCAACAGGGGTTTGGGGGAGTAATTCCTCAAGGTAGACGGGAAGTGGAAGGGGTTCAGGCTTGGCATCAGTACACCTGTGTTCTAGTCCTAGCTTGGCTACTACTGCTTGATCTCAGCAAGGATGCTTGACCCTCTGAGACTTGATTCCACCATTTTTAATTTTAGGTGATTAAACTAGATTAACATTTTCCAAACTATTTCCGCAGAATGTTAGTATTCCTTGATACACGAATGGGTAGATTTGGAAAAATTAGAGTTGTACAGCCAGATATATTGGGAAAAAGTGATTTTTCCTCTATGGATGGATTCACATTGCCCATAAGTGTGTTAAAAGTTATAAGTTTTTGTGTTGTAGATAATTATATATTTTTGTCTATTTTCATACTTAATAAACTTATTTGATAATCAAACTCTTTTTCCACAGAATACTTCTGACCATTTCTTGGGCTGCTGGCCAATGCCAAGAATCAGTTTTAGGATATCATGCAGTCTCAAGCACATCTTCCACATGCAAAGTTTAGTAACTTAATAGTTAATGGATTTGTTAAATGAGTGGATATAGCTAACATGAGGAAAAACTGTAAATGGCATTTGAAAGTGAATTTATTTTCATGGAAAGCAATCACTTGACAAGATAGTAGAACTGAGTCTAAAAATCCATCTCTATAGTAAATGGTAAATGAATGGTCCCCACAGGTGAAGTGCTGACAGGTTCTTAATGATGGATTTCTTCTTTAGTACAGAAGGGCTCTTAAGCTCAGAGAAATTCAAATATTTGAATGGAAGAGAGCTTCTCTCTTTGGATCTGAAGACTTCCAATCCTATCTTTGTGCCCCTTACTGATTTTAATACACCTTGCGACATTAATAACAGGGCCACACACGCGGAAGTTAGTAAACGCGTATTGGTCAAATCGGATTTCAACAGGTGCCTTGGTGAGGGGCAAAAAGATACGTAATCCAGTTTTTAAGGAGAGCCCCTTGCAGGCTAATTTAGTATTTTTACCTAGGTATCTTTGTCTTACTGCTTTTCATTTTCTGCATGTAGCATATTTTGTGTTTGAATGGAAAATGAAATTTAAAAGGTCTGTGTCATTTAGATGAAACTGATCTACTCTTGACTCATCTTGTTCTTGCTTGTGGTGGTTTTTATTTTAAATTTTATTTTATTTTAATAAGATCAGGTCCTATCCTCTCCTCTTATGTATTTGTTGTTCGGCTGGGTTTTGCTTAACCAGGCTCTGGTAGATCTAATCGCCTCACCTGGGCTGGGCTCAGGAGGCCACATCAGTTGCTCAGAACGGTCTAACAGGTCTGAATCAGCGAAGAACCTCTCTGGGCCTTCATTTAAAACCTCAGAGCCTTTTATGTAGTGACAGCAACATGGTATACAAGGTGAAGAAATCTAGACACCTCCCTCTTCCACCCTCTCTCTCTATGGTTCTGGAGTCCTGTGGTCCTTGAGCACAGATAGTTTGAAAAGCCTGCTCTAAAGTACAACTCAGGGAATATCAACCACCCTCCCCTCCACCCCCTGCCAAGTTAAAATCTCTGACGGGATCCCAAAATACAGGGTCAATAGTCCAAAGCCCTCTGCTGGGCGGAGCAGCCCCTCCTCTTTGCCTGCCTCTCCAAGATGGCTCCCAGCCTTCCCTCACCTCTCGATCCGTGGGCAGCCACCGGGCATCCTCCCGCCCCTAACAAGGCAGGCTGTGTCACGACTCCCGTCTTTATTCTCACTGCTGCCAGTGCTTGGATCCACTCTTCCCCTCTCTCCAGCCACCTGACCCTCAAAGCTTCATTTAAATGCCACCTTTTCTGCCCTCCAGGGAGTACTGACAACTATCTTCATTTGCCCCCGCTGAACCCTGGGCACACACCATCTCAGCACCAAAATATCCCAATTTCCTTCTCTGTCTCCATGGGCATCTCTCTCTCAGAATAGAGACCCCTGAAGAGCAGTGACCAGGTTATATGGGCCTTTGTGTATTAAGAGTCTCTGACACAAGTAGGTAGATGCTTAATACATATTTGTTTAAAAACAATTACAGTTATTTGAAATTATACCAACAGTGATATACTCTGTGATTGAATGCCAACTGGAATCACTGTATACAAAATATGGCATACCGTAAGTGCATAATATGTGCTTAATAATAACAATAATTATAACCACTGATATTTATTGCATTTTTTCTATGAGTCAGACACTATGCTACAACTTTATAAGCAGACATATGCTATGAGGTGGAATCTATCATTACCCCTGTTTGAACTTGTGAAATCAGAGGCGGAGTTATCTCTTTGGCCAGCCTCTTTCTTTTCCCAGTTCCTTCCAGTGACAGCTCACTGCTCTCCATCAGAAGGTGCCTCTCACCTTTTGGCCTGAGTTCCTAAGCAAATCTGCTGGGCCTGTTCCTTGAGGACATAATATGAGCTCTCCGCAAATGAGGCTGTGATGATCAAGGAGAGGAAGGGCATACATGTACTTTGCACACTCTTAGTCACTAGCCCAAAGAGCAAAACAACCAGATGTGGAGAATTCAGATTCTCTGACTCAAGCCAGAGGCAGATTCAGGGCATCTCCTTGCCTATCTGAACCTGAATGGACATTGTTTGGGATTCCTCCAGGTTCAGCCACACCTGAGGCCACACAGGTCTGCCCACTGCAAGGATGCTGAAGACAGTGTTGTGTAGACAGAATCAGGAGGCCAGCTATAACCAGAAGATGAGGAACTGCAGGGGGCGGGGGGCGGGGGGAGGGGTGGCGACCTTCAGAGCAATTTCATTTTCTAAACAATCAAGAGGATGTTATGATGGGTTGGGCAAGACTTCCTCTGGGCACAGAGCTTTTAAATCAGAGCTTCACAGAGTAGGTACTGGGTATAGGACGGACAAATGGGATTTCACAAGTCAAGTCAAACCTAGGCCCCAGCCAGCTAAGTATGCCTGCTTTTCTTGGGACCATCTCTCCAGCAGGCAGCCAGCAGAAAGGACGTCAAGGGGCCCAACCTAAAGTCCATACTTTATTTGAATAAAAGAGTCTTTAAATGCTGAGATTTATAACTTCACAGGAAAGGTTTGGGAGGGGGGGAAGCTTAAAAGAACATTTTGTGTAGTGTTCTGATATTGCCAGCAGTTTGTGGGTTGGACAGGGCACTGCGTTCCTAAAGATTAGACATAACTGCGGGCTGCTTCTTCTTCTCATTTAATAGCAAGGAAATACAAATCCTCCCCTCATGTCAGAGTCGCGATTCTTCAGACTTTTTGTACAATTTTCCCCATTCAGGAGTAACATTCAGCTGAAGGGAAATCAGAAAAACTGTAGCTTTTTTTTTTTCTTGAAACCAAAAGAATTTAAAGATATCAAGTTTAGCTTTCTAATTTAATTTCTGAACTTTCTTTTTTTTTAATGAGAGAAAGAATTGTAGTGGATATAAGAGGAAAGCACACGTTTTTGTGATTACTAGAATTTTGGTGGCTGGTATTTTATGAAAATGCCACAGAGCTGTACTATGAGGCAGAGTAAGCATTCAGAACACCCCCCTCCCCACACATGCACACTCCTGACCTCCGCCAAAGAGAAATGTCAGCAAGAAATCCAAGTGAGAGAGTTATTTTCCTTTTCACATGGAATAAAACACAGATTCTGAACTGTGAGAAGAAATGAAGAGTGAGAAATAGTTTGATTTAATACACATTCCGAGCCACCTCCTCCAAGCGGGCGAGCTACGCCTGGATTACACACTGAGGTTCTGGCTGCCGGTTTAGCCCGCCGGGGCAAGAGCGAAGAGCAAGTCACTGTAACTCAGTCGTTCAGGCAGGGATTAGCGGGAAAGCCACCATCGCCTGCTCCTGTGAAAGGGTTTGTTAAGCTATTCAGACATATCAGAGAATTGCAAGATGGCCTGGAACTACTTAAATGATCAAGGTCAGGCATATCATGGCCAGACTAATCTGCAGAAGGCACCGTGATCACCAGGCCATTTCTTTGATCTTGGACGTCCCCTCTTGCTGGTGGCACCTAATTGAAACCTAGCGAGAGGTCGGAAGAGCTCTGATGAGGCCACACCTACCCAGGCAGGCCTCCTCCCTCCACACAGCCAGCCCATCAAGTCAAGTCGACCACGCCCCGCTGGTCTTGCCAGTTCTCTCTGAACTTACCACATTTTGTGATTTAATTATTTTACTTGCTTCCCCCCCTTCTGCATCAACTAGAAGACTATAAACTCTACACATACAGAAGCCTTATCTTGTTCCTTTTTATATTCCCAGCAGTTTAGAAATATGTATGTAATGACTGAAGGCAATATTTGTTCGAAGAATACTACATATATATTCATATTTTCCCCCAAGGTGTTCCTCTCTGCTCCCCATCTGTCTGAATCCAACCAATTCTTCCAGGCCCCGGTACGGCAACGCCTGCTCCCTGAAGCATCGCATGTCCTACTCCAGTCTAAAAACGAACGGTCTCCCTTCCGACATCTTTGCCATTCAGTTTAGCGATGTGAGGTTTGAAAATTGACTTTTTTAAAATTGCGTTTCCAGAATTACCCACGGGGCAGACCTTCATCCACCAGATCACAAGGAGGAATCTACAAACACCACAAGCAGACGTGAGTATCTTCCCCTCTGAAGGGTGTCCTGGGAGGTATGTGTGAAGTCAGAAGGTATGGAAGCATTTGATGCCTGTGTTCAGGGAATGGCAGGGTGTGCTAAGCATGGGGCAGGGGGGAGAGGCATGTCCGGGGCTCAGAGAGGTAAGAGAGAAGGGAAAGTCAGAGAGATTGGACTCTCCGCTGATGGGCAGGCCACACAGAAAGCATAAGGGATGCGGGTAGCTTCTAGAAGAAAAGACCTGCCCCTGAAACAGCCAGCGGGGCCACAGTCCTCAACGCGCAAGGAACTGAATGGATCAGCAACCTGAATGATGAGATGGAAGCGGATCCTACCCTAGAACCTTCAGTAAGGAACAGAGCCCTGCCCACACCTTGATTTCAGCCCCATGAGACTCTAAGCAGAGGAACCAGCTGAGCCCCCTGGACCCCCAGCCTACAGAAACCGTGAGATGATACATCTGTGTTGTCTCAACCTGCTACATTTGTGATAAATTGTTACAGCAACAATAGAAGACGAATACAAATCTCACACTCTCTCTTATTGCATTTTTACATCTGGGGTTAGCAGATAAACTGGTCTACAAAACAGGCACTACTGAATAGCGCTAACAAACTCTTGCTGTGACAGACCAAATGCCAGAGGATTGAAATTGCCACCCCTTTCAAGAGAACTTTGGGTGAAATGTGTATTTTGTTACTTATTCACCATAACTGTATAATCCTGACACCTTATCTTTGTCATCAAATACAACTGTGGTCCTGCTGAGGTCTGCCCCTCGGCGTGTGTACGTGTGTTCAGAAAGGGATTTAACTGATCCCAGTAAGAGCATAATTGGGAGGGAAAGCCTGCTGTTTAAAGAAGACTTCTAGAGCAATCCGCTGGTTTGTATTTTCTGTGCTTGAATATATTATCCAAAGTGGAAGTGAAAGGAAATGAACATTATTAACAATCGTGTAGTAAGCAGTGTGTTGGATGCCTCTGTGTATATTCTGCTTTTATTTGACTCTCATAAAACTCTGCCAGGTAGGTAGCAGTAGCCTCATTTTTCAGATGAGGAAAAGGAGGATCAAAAAGGCTCAGTTGTCCAAGGTCCCACTACCAGTAAGTGGGGGATTTAGCATCCAAATCTACATCTGAGAGCCGTTAACTCCTGAGAGTTTTTTGTTTTGTGTTTTTTTGGCTGTCCTAGGCCGCCTGGGAAGCTGCTGAATTTATTCTGATGCTGGTGCTTCTCAATGCGTGTGCCAGGAACCCGGGGTGGTCTGCAAATCTATCTGGCCAATTGGTCCCTCCGTAAGATCTACGCTCAGTACCCTCTTAACGTCGTATACACTATGGACACAGGATGGCACCATCCTGATCCCCCCACAACTCAAATTTTATTTGAGTGAGTCAAGACATCTTTACCTAAAATAAAGGTAAGTTATTCCAGTCCATATATAAATGAGGGGGGAAAAATGAAGACTTAAGGGTTATATTAGAGAGATGCCAGAATGGCTAAGAAAATGACTAGGTAAGATCGGAAGTCAGATGGAAAAGAAGAGGATGTTCTGTGTGAAGGAGGCAACGTGGTGGTTGGAGACTCAGAGGAAGGGCTAATTATGGTATTTTCTGTAGGATAAGGAGGAGATTTAGCAGAACTCACAGCAAGGGAATAAGCTGAAAATGATCAGGAGACAAGGTGAGGCAGTGATGGTAGGTAATGTAGGCTCTTTGAAGCCAGATAAAGAATTTTGGATTTCATGCAATAGGAATTTCTACATTCTATTTCTACATCTGGCATCAATTATTCATTTACCTATGGCTGCCTTCCTAGATATTTCATGAAAAACGACTCCATTCTTTTTTTTTCTATTTCAATAATTAATATATTTATTTAGTTAGAGCCGTAAGGGGAAGATAGATGCAATTAGATTTTTGCTCTGAGTTGATTATTGCCAAAAGGATCAACAAAATGAAAAATGAAGTAGAGGAGCAGAGGTAGGGACCAAGATGGCGCAACTCTGGCCCCGTGGAAAGTCAGCCCCCATGAATTTCTGGGGTCTGAGTTACTTCTCCATGCAGGTGGCACTGACATGCTGTGATCGCAGACTTCCTGGAAGAAGGCATTGCTCAGAGTCCTCACCAGTAACAGGAAGAGAAACCCGGAAACAAGATTCTCCTCTCTAAGACCACCAGGACAGATTGTCCTCTATTATAATTAACATCACCTGGCACTAGAAAAATAATGGAGGAAAAGTCCATGAGAAAAGCTCTTTTGGCTACTTTGATAAAATAAAATTTTATTTGCAGCATCCATGAAGACTTAAGAAATCTCCTGGAAGATTTTGTCTTCCCTTTTGTCTGATGCCCAGCTCGTAGCATAGGAAGACGCTGACTTCCTGGCTGAGGGGGAACCGAAGAAAAAACAAAGAGGAGAGCAGCTTTTCGCAATGGCAACTATTGGCTTTATAGCAAATCTCACCGTAGGAAGATCCACAGGTATACCCGGAAGAAGAATAAGCAAGTACGAGGTCGTCCTTTGTGTCCTAAACCTATAACAGCTGGCTCCTTCCCTTTAAATACTCTCAGTATGAGTGACAGCAACACTGACCAATTAGAGCAGCTACAACTGGACTTATTCTGTGTGCATCTGCTTGGAAAGTGGCCGTGGTAGTCGTAAGCCACGCTGACTGGTTGCATTCCACATTGTGCTGGGGAGCCGTGGGTCTCAAGGTCCAGAAAACTTCCTGCATCCCACCCCCACACCCTTGTCAGATTCTGATCTGAGAAGAAACACTCAACCAACACTCAGCGATTCTTGGGAAAACATTTTGGCAAGCATCCTCAGCCATGACTAATTTGTCCCCTTCCTGGTTGTTGTCCTGGCACTTGGATTCTTGTGGAGATCTTAAATAGGACAGTGTGGAAATCTGGATGGTTTTCATGCCCAATTGCTGCTGCACTGATTTAAAAAAAAATATAATCCCCTCTCAGGGCAATGACACAGAATGGAGAAGGAAACGTTATCGTGGTCAGTTCTGGGAAGGTACTTGAGAGGAAGCTGAAAAGATCAGTCCACCAAAGTGGTGGTGGGGAGAGAGGGAAAATGGGGGAGGGGAACACGGGTTGGCTTTCTCTAGCTTCTCCAGGGGAGGGAGGCAGAAAGGAAAGGAAGCAAGGCGAACAGTGGCCATTACCTGGGGACCTGTGCGTCTATATTAGCATAATAGTTATTCAATTGGATTATAGGTGATTTTATTTTTTCTTATCCATGGTTTCCTAAATTTTCCAAGTTTTCTACACTAACGGCTATCAGTTTTTAGTTAATAAAAGAAATAAAACATGTTTTTCCAAATGCTCATTTGCTTTATGGTATGTGTGGGGAATCCATTTTTATTAATGTTGTTGGGACCTCAAAGAGAAAAACAGTGTCTAGCATGAAAGGGGTTCATTATTTCGTAGAAGACATACTGACACAGACTTCTAGAACTATGACATCTCCACTGAAGGACAACAAGGTGTCCCCTATCTACTTACAGTCATAACATCACCCAGTAGTATGTCTTATGCATTTTAGCCACTTGATACTTTTTTAAGTGTGTAATTAGAGTAAATAAATGAAGCAAAAAATATAACTAACAGTACAAAAAGCATATTCTATAAGAGAACCCTTCCGGCTTCCTGGTGTTGGAATATAAGTGACAAACTGGTTTAGGACAACAGTTCTTCCAGCCCACATCCTAAGTTCTCAAAGACATTCGAAAGGGGCTGAGGCCTCCTAACAATTTCCCAAACTTTTGAGATACAGAGCCCAACCCACGATTTCCTTAATGACTTGTTCCACTCTGTTTTCATTTTCAGCATATAGCACTCTCAAGATGAGAAGTTTCTGTATGTTTACTAGAAGATGTGTAAAGCCCCTCAAACTGTGTAAAACTTTTTCTTTAAAACAACAAAATGTTAGTGCTTTGTGATTTAGTGCAGAAGAACATTCTTGCTCCTCCTTCATGTGTCCTTTGTGATTTGGGGAGTATCCATGCTCCATCTGGGGAATCTATTGCCCAGGCTCTGCACCCAGAAGCAGCCTCACACCCTGGGCTTGGCTGATCCTGGCTCCAAAGAGCTCCTCCTATATAAAAAACTACTTTTAGCCAACACCAAATTGCTTGTGCTTTATTCTGGGCTCCCCCACGTAATCCACTGGCATGGGTGCTTTAAGGATAACTTAGAAGCTGAGTCATATTATTGACCTTGCCAAAGACATAGAAAATCTAGCGGAAAAAAAGAGTTGATGAGAAAAATCAGGAAACCAGGGACCCAGCACTTTTTCTGTGCAAAACTGGCTTGGTGACTTTGGACAAAGACTTTAACCCCCTGGGTTTTCCCCCCTGTCAAGGGGGAAAGCAACATCTATCTGCAAACCTCAGTGGGTTTGGAAGATCAAATACAAGTAAGGAAATGCACTTTGAAGAGCATAGCACCCTGTTCAGACGTAAGGATCACGGGGATGCAGCCTCGGGGAAAGCTTTTCATCTCTCTGTGTCCTTCGATCCTCCATCAACGAGGGGAGCCCCAAGGGGAGCCCCATCTCTGCAAGGACTCATTGCCCACCTTCCCAGTCTCCCCAGCCCCTTCACGGAAGAACGCAAAACCACAGCCACAGCTGCCTGAGGGACGTGCTCGCTCTACCCGCACCGATCCCCTCGCAATGCCTCTGACTTGCTCGGAATCCTTATGTCATGGGGCCAACACCAACACCAACTTGCTTTTACAACCTGCAGCTGATTACTCTGAAAGTTATTTTATGGATCCTTTTTTCCTGTAGAATGGGTTTTTATTTCTAGTGATTAAACATCCGGACTCGCACTGTTCTAATTGCTTTGCAGATGTGTATATATCCATCTCTTGTCTCCTGAGAGCTTTACGAGGTCCTGG
Organism: Ursus americanus; assembly: GCF_024610735.1. Lineage (NCBI taxonomy): Eukaryota > Metazoa > Chordata > Mammalia > Carnivora > Ursidae > Ursus > Ursus americanus. Next base: position 27,689,718 of record NC_142145.1, read on the forward strand.
AGGACAGTCATGTTTCCTGGTACTTCATCCTTTCACCCGTTCACCTGGCACCACGCGCCACACCCTTCACGCCCAGCCCCGTTCCCATCAGCGTGTCCCTGCTGCCTCCACGACGCAGTTCCACATCCTCTGCACGGCAGTGGTGCCTCTTAAAACCCTTCCCCACCCCACTGCTAACTTCAGCCCAGCCAGGAGCCTTCTGCGTACTGCCTGTGGCCACACTCCTCCGCTACGCTCCCACTTCCCAAGGTTCAGCGACAGGATTTTGTCTTTTGAACACTATTATCTTTCCTGATCCTGGATCCCTATGGCCTCCATTGTTCGTCACTGAGTTAGCGTGGATTAAATTTGGTCTGCATTTACTCCCTTGTTTTATGTATGCTAAATTAGCCTCTTTTCAGCATGGTATAAGGAACTTGAGGTAGGAGCCTTTCCTTGCTTTTTTCTTCCCTTTTGGTCTCTCTGACTGTCCCCGGCACTGTGATATGTATGAAGTAACCCAAGAGCTCACAATCAATTTTGAGAATATAGGCTCTTTACGAACCAGCACGTATATTTCATTCCACAGAGTCGTCAAGACCTCTGGCAGAGCAACGGTTGGGCTTTAGTCTATAATACTTTGCACAGAGTAAATGTTCAACAAAAGATGCATTTATCAGCACTTGGGATAACCAGGACTGTGGTCCCACACATTCTCGGGAGCACAGCCAACAAGCACCCCACGGTACCACAGGGAGGAGTTTTCAGAGGTTTTCAAACAGATATTACCACGATCAGAAATTAAGTGCCTGTGTGTCTGTGGGGCAGAGAAGGGGGACCTGGCCTAGACCCTCTTCTTACCTCTTTTCAAATACTATAACCTTTATCTTTTCTACACATGGACTTCACACGAAGGCAGAATGACATAGTATGAAAGGTTCAGGCATTGTTTTCATGCTCCCAGAGTCAGGGGACTTTAGACTTAAGACGTACTAAGATTGGCTGCATCACCTCCCACCAAGGGCTGACTTAAGACCTAAAGTGTCTTTGGAGTCTGGAGTATGGCTAGAACCACAGCAAAGTTTCACTTTCTGCACCTGGAGCCCCATTTTCTCATCGCCTGCTTGCTAACTCCTTCCCATCTGGATTTGGCACACAGCCCACCAAGCTTAACCCTATGAGGCACTAAATACATAATATTTTGTTTTTCTGTTGCTTCAGGGCCACTGATATGTTCATACATATTTTCATCTCCCATGAATGCTCTGCAGCTTCTGGTCCTGAGGGCTACCCCATTCTTCTTAAATTCATTCTTCCTTGACACCTTGGTTTTCCTCCAACATTTCCAACATTTCTCCTCTGCGTCTTTCCCGATTCCCTCTTATTCTGCTTCTCTCTTTAAGGTGGGCCACAGGGTCCCTCCCTTGCACCCTCTTTTCTTTATTCCCTATAATTCTCTGTCTTGCTCTGTACAGCATGGTCAACTGCTGCCTTCACAGTTCACTTCCTTGCACCCCAACCAGACTCTTTCTCTGATTTCTGTAATCTGTTCATATGCCACAGTACTCTGGGGCTCACATATTGGAATCATCTTTGACTTTAGAGAGAGAAAGAGATGAATCAAGAATGACTCATTATAGGGGCGCCTGGGTGGCACAGTTGTTGGGCGTCTGCCTTCGGCTCAGGGTGTGATCCCGGCATTCTGGGATCGAGCCCCACATCAGGCTCCTCTGCTGGGAGCCTGCTTCTTCCTCTGCCACTCCCCCTGCTTGTGTTCCCTCTCTCGCTGGCTGTCTCTATCTCTGTCGAATAAATAAATAAAATCTTTAAAAAAAAAAAAAAAGAATGACTCATTATTATTTTTCGCCTCAGTACCTGAGTAATGATGTCTTTCGATACTTAAAATGTGGGTGCTAGGGTGGGAAAGGAAAGGCGGGATGGTGGGTACAACCCAAACAAGAAATGGACAATTACAGTATCGTATGGAGAGTGCAAAGTTTGCCCAACCCAGATTAGGGGGGGAGAGTGGTCAGGAAAGAAAGACGAAGTATAATTTGGTCATTTCATGACTTCTGCCTATTTAAAAAAATGACTTCCCACGGCCTTGATGAAGCACAAGTCCCATAGCATAAGCACAAGGCTCATGGAATGGAGGAAAAACCCTCTAACTCAGACAACATTGTCTTCTGACCTTTTCTGTCAGGATCCCCAGCTGCAGATCCTAACCTCAATAAGACTGGAATAAACCCCATTTCTCAGACAGTTCTGGGTACTTCTACCTAAATACCTTTGTTTGCATGGTTTCCTTTCTACACTGTGCTTGTCCCCCCGCTCCGCCTTCCCCCCACCCCCCACCATCTCCAATCTCCAAAAGCCTCTTCCATCCTTCAAGACCCATCGTGAATGGCAGCTACTGCGAAGAAGCATCTGATTCCACCTCTACTCCCACTGAAAACATGCAGGTGGCTCACCCTCATTCGGGCAGCGCTCCTTCTAAGGCTCTCTGATGGCCCTTACAGTCTGCCTTGTAAGATTAGTTCCATCTGGTTTCCTCCTCTGCATTAATAGGAGAGGCTTCTGGATTATAATCTCTTTGAGGGCAAAAGCATCCAGTTACTAATCCTTGAATTTCTCCCGCAGAACTGCACCAAGCCGTGTATGCATGTGCGTGTGCGTGTGTTTGTGTGTGTATGTGTGTGTGTGTCAGGCACCAAAGAAATCCATTTTACATTTTCCCTTGTCTTTCTTACTCCTCTTGACTTCAGCCAATTTGTACTAAGTGTTATATTGGCACGAACCTATGCTACAATCCTAGCAAGTATTCAGTCTCATCCCTTGTTCATTTATAGAGCGAAAGAGATGGGTTTCTGGAGGGTTCTTCCAAAGGCACCATCCTCATCTCTGTCCAGTGACATGCCAGTCTTTGGAAAGTGCACTTCATTGATTTCTCTAGCCAAGAAAGGCTCCATGCTGTATCAAAGCCAAGTCTGTCGAAACCATAAGTTCTCTGCACCCACACCTGAATCCGCATAATTCCCCAAAGCCACAAAGGTATAAATAAAAACTTCCAACAGGACAGTGGAACGTTTGCCAACTGTGGGAAGATAAATGGCCTGGGGACTACTTGCTCCAAAGGCAGAATGGCTTGATTTCTGATTTTAATGTGGAAAAAGAGATGCTGGGAGTCTAAGATTTTTTTCTTTCATTGCCAGAAAGTTATGGGTCACAACATTTAATTTGATTAATTCCTGGTTTCCAAGAGAAAACCTATGAGGAACCTTGGGAGGCCCAATAAAATAAGTATGTGCAATTGTTAAGACAGGAAAGGAAAAAAAATGACTCCCATCAGAGCCCACAAAGACCGTTTCCAGTCCCAAACATGGGTCCCCAGAGACAGCCTGGAAACCAAATTATTGTCAAATAGATGCTTACCTTTTACAACAGCTCACAGCAAAAGAAAACATGTAGCTTAACATCTCTCCCAC